>NW_026697043.1:0-29961 GCF_030435755.1 Ochotona princeps | reverse complement strand
GCAATTGTCACCGTTATGAGCCCCACACGTATCTCCACTTCTGTTGCTGAATGTTGTGAAGACTGTGCTGTGCGTTGTAATGTACGTAGACACAATGCATGCATGTACTTACGCTCCTGCTGCGGCTCCGTATTGATTTACTTGGAGGGAGGGGGGGGCAGGAGGAGAAGAAAGAAGGTTGATTTCCGTGGAAGTTCGTGTCTGCTTCGTTCCTTTCGCTGTGTTATTGGTAATTAAAAGGAGAATGATTGTCTTCCTGGCCTTCTTTGGCACCGCTTGTTTTCACTCGTTGCCACTCGGTTTGTTGGCAGGGTCTTGCGCGGCTCGGCGGCTCGTGAAGAAGTGATGATATGACAACTACTGTGAGCTGCTCGACTGTAGGGGCTGCTGCTTTTGTGGGTGAAGGAGATTGCACGTAGGCAGACATATTTCTACAAGTCATTGGAGTGGGGCGTCGCAGCTCTAGATCTTGTTTTATCTTCAGGAGAGAAACCATTTGGCTGCTTGTTGCTGCCCTTAATCACCCGTTCTATCAGTATCAGTACATATATATATTTATATCATGGTGGACTTCTTTACTTACATGGCTTCTGGTGTTGTGCAATCAATATGTATAGTACAAATATGTGGTATGTGTTTGTTTGTATGTATATATGTAATACATGTGTATATCTAGAGGGATTTTCCTACTCGCATTGCTACTGGTGGGTTGCTCAGTCGATACGAGTACTTAACATATATATACATAAATATGTATCTTGGAACACCTTATCTACAGAGGGCTATGCTGCTGATACTTTTTTCAGCATAGTTCGTCACTTGGCTTTCTGGTGTTGTGCTGCGATGATATACGTAACATGCATAAATACCGTGGAAGACTTTCCTACATATATCGCTGCTGGTATTATTCTTTCCATACATGTATTAGGTATATACATATATCCTGGAAGACCTCAGGACAGCGATTTTCGCATGTTTTCCTAGCTCTCGTCTTCATGCTTTTCTCCATGCATACCCTGCGTATATAAGCATGAAGTATATGTATGTTTGTGTATATACATGCCTGAGTAGGTTCTCTGTGTTTGTAATGGCCTCCAGTTTAGAAATTCTAAGTAGATCTCCTTGTTGAACCTTAGTGAAATGAGCAGCATGCTCTCCAACTCTCCCTTGCGCGCTTCTTCCTTCTTCCTTTTCTCTGCAGCAAACCATCCCTACACCACTATGTATTACGTCTTCCCTTGTGATGACTATTACTCTTGATTGCTGTATTGCTGCTGCGTAGCTCCCACACCCCTGGCTAGCTGTCGTACATATTGTTTCTACAGCATTGTAGATTTTGCTGTCTCCCCCTTAGCTAGCTGCCGTGCGTATTCTTTCAATAGTCATACATGCTCTGACTCGCTGCCGCTGCTAAGCATCTCTCCCATATCCCCCTCCAGCTAGCTGCGGTGCGCATATCCTCTCTCTATACAGTAGATTGGTACCTCCCCATGGGTAAGTGCCGTATATATATTCGTTCTCTAGTTGTGCTTCTTTCTGCTGTGGCTTCCTCCTGCTGCTGCCTACTCACCACCACCTCCAGAGGCTTGCCGTATTTATTCCTTCTGTAATTGTACTCGGTCACCCTCCCTGGTGCTGGTAAGCTACTTCTTCCATCCAGCTAGGTGCCGTACACATTCTTTATACAGATGGACTTGCTTGGTCTCCCCCTTGAGGACCTGCCGTGTATGTTTTTTCTATAGCCATACATGCCCTGGCTCCCTGCTATCGTGACTCTGCTCGTAAGCTACTTCACCCTACTTCGCCCAGCTAGCTAGCCTATATTTTCAATATACAGTTGGAGTTGAAGTGGCTTGCTGTTGCTGTGGTGCTCCTGCTTAGCTACGTACATCCACCCCGCTCGCTGTCGTACATTCTTCATTTTTATGGTGGTCGTTGCTATAGCAGTGCTGCTTCTCGTTGTTGCTCCGTTAACACCTTCGCAAGATAGCTGCTCATGGATGTACCCTCTCTATATGCAAACTCGTGCTAACGAAGCTCTTGCTGTGGCTCTGCCTAGAATATACTGATTCTCAAATTGAGTGTATATATATATATATATATATATATATATATATGCATATATATATATATATATGTATATACATATACGTGTATATATATACGTCGTGTAGACAATCCCTTCTCTATGTGATAGTTGTAGCATTACTGTAGTAGCAATGGCTCCTGTTGTGGAGCTTCTGTGTGGTAGCTCTCCGTGAGTACTTCCTGCTTACAGGCAGCTGCTGCCATACTCTCTATCTCTCTCTCTGTCTCCTTCGAATGCCTGTTGCTGTTGCTCTGCTGCTTTCGTGCTGCAGTTCTGTAGCACCGGCCTCAAACTCGGTGCACGTCATTCATTCTTTCTTCACTCTCCATTCTTCTTGTGGATTTTCCTCAAGCGTTTGTGCTGCTCTGTGTTGACTATTAGTGGATTATTTCACCACTCCTGTCTGTCTCTGTGTGTGTCTGTGTAGTGACGGCAGCTTTCCTTCCCTTCCGTTTGTGTGTGTACGTCATGGTGTCTGTGATGGATTGTGTGCTGGTGTTGCGGTGATACTTTCTCCTTTCTGTGCCTCTTCTTCTTGTTCTCCCTCTTCTTCTTTTTGTTCTTCCTCTTCTTCGTCTACTTCTTCTTCCTCTTCTTCGTCTACTTCTTCTTCCTCTTCTTCGTCTACTTCTTCTTCCTCTTCTTCATGATGCAGCTGTCGTTCTGATTTTCTCCTTGCATGCCGTACGTTTCAGATTTTCACGAAAGGTCGTGTGCTTCCTTAATTCTGTTGTATCCTGACGTTTCGTTTGTGTTCACGGTAGAAATTTCGTAATCTGGTATAAATATCTACACGGACGTGTACTGGATGTACATTCATGTACATGCACGTGTAACTGGTGTCTATATGTATGTACATAGACATGTAACTGGCGTATAGTACTGCACATGTCCACGTATGACAGAGAAGAATTCTATGACTCTCTTGATTACTGGTCGTCTACTCTCACATATGTTTCTCGCCCCGATATCCCTATATACGTACGTGACGTCTTGGTATCTGATAGTACCCTGCTCCCAAACGCCTTTTCTTCCTCTTTTTTTGTAGACTCTCCCTGCATCTATTTCCTGATGCAACATGGCTCCATACACATCTATGTTTCACGCTAACTTGTGTAATATCTCAGTCCGTGTCTTGGCTTCTTGCATTGGGTTGTCTATTTGCTGCAGCAACACCGTGTTACCGCTGTCTTCACCCCCACGCTTCGCCGGATGTCGAGACCGGGGCCTGTGATGTCCATGGCGTCATGGGCCCCGCGCCCGGTCTCATTGGCGTGCTACTTGTACGTATTGGCGCTGCTTTCTGTGACAGCAGTAAACCTGTTTGCCAGCAACAGCCATATATGACAGCGGCACGCATATACAACTGGAGGCATATGTGACAGCAGCAGGCATATATGACGGCAGTAGGCATAAACGACAGGAGTAGGCATGTATGACAGCAGCAGGCATGTATGATAAGCACCAGGCATATATGACGGCAGTAGGTATACACGACAGGAGTAGGCATGTATGACAGCAGCAGGGATGTGACAGCACCAGGCATATATGCCGGCAGCAGGCATGTATGACAGCAGCAGGCATATATGGCGGCAATAGGCATACACGACAGGAGTAGGCATGTTTGACAGCAGTAGGCATAGACAATAGTAGGCATATGTGACAGCAGGCATATATGACAGCAGCGGGAAGCAGCAGGCATATATAACATAGTAGGCATATATAACCGTGTGCATGTATGGCAGGAGACATATATGGCAAAGGCTTAGACATCATTCTCCGCTGTTCTTCGTATATGTATGACGACCCCACTGGGCAGCTTTCTTATGTTCCTCTCCAATTGGTGCTCTAATTCAGGAATATGTTTTTTTTAGCATGATGGCATAGGCCGTTCGTGAGTACATGAATATTCGTTTGGAATCCGAATGAAGAAGTCTGTATGACGTCGTTCCAAAAACTGCGTGACGGACGAGACAGTGGTACTTGTATTATGTGTATAATTCACGCTACAAACAAGGGAGCAGTGTCTTTGTATCTATTATGTACGAAGATGATGCGCACGCTGTTTCCATAAAATATATTTGTTACATTCCAAGTACTGTTAAGGATGCTTTTCTGCTAAACGTTCTTTCTCTTGCTCATGAGTTTGGCGTCGTTCGAGCTGGCGATGTGGCTCCCGCATAGATGATCATCGTGACAGCCCATACAAAGGTGTCTTCGTAGCCGCGTACCCTGCATATATATATATATATATATATATATATGTATGTATATGTTGATATATATATATATATGTATGTATATATCGATATATATGTATATATAATATATGTATTCATTTATGTATTCTACACGTGTCCAGGGAATATGTAAAGTGTCACATATGTACATATTTAGATACACATATATACACATATGTATATATATGGAAATTCATACATGTACGACACGTGTGCAGGAGCAGGTAAAGTGTCACTCATCTTCATATATATGTATATATATATGTATATATATATATATGTATATACATATGTATATATCTATGTATACAACCCGTGTGCAAGGAGCAGGTAAGGCGTCACATATGTACATATCTAGATATATATAAATATTTTTCGGGTGTATGTATAGTCTGTGTGGATACGTGATTGTGCGAGGATCAGAAGAGAGACGCGCTTACACACTAAACTACACGTATATGTTTGTGTACACTTACAGCTTATATATATGTATATATGCATAACTGTATTCTATAGATGAATTTATCTATACGGTGCCGATAGGTGAACTATAAAATTTATGTATATATGTATATATATTCACCCTATATGTGTATGCATCTGTAGTATACACAGCTAGTTGAAGAGAGCAGCTAGCCCGTTGATCATGCTTGTATGCGACACACATGCGGTGCGGTGAGTGTGCCGAGTGATCAGGTGCACCCCGCGTCTGCACGAGTACGAGAGCTGCGTAGAGACGTTTCAATCTCACAACCGCAACAGACGCAGCAGCAAAGAGTCCACTCACTAGTGCTGGCCTTCCGTCCTGAGCAACAGGAGACAGGCGGCGGGAGCACACCGTCATTACCGCTTCAGCTACCACTGGATGCTCTTGCCACGTGTGGCTGCTGACTCTATGTGCAGGCACTCGAGACATTGAAAGTACTAGGACGCGTGGAGATGTTTTCTGAGGCGTCTTCTGTTGGAGAGTGCGGCAGCAGGAGGGCCACATGCGCCGACGATAGAGGCAAGAACAGCACTTGCAGCAGCACTTCTAGGGGCAGCAACAACAAGACTCGCGCCAATCCTGGAGGGAGAAGTGGCACTAGCAGCAGTAGCAGGAGCAGCAAGCAGCAGGAGCAGCAGCAGGAGCAGCAGCAGCAACAGCAGTAGCAGCAGCAGCAGCGAGAGAGGTGGCGGTGTCAGTTTGTTGCTGTTCGACGGATTGGATGCTTTGCGGCCAATTCGTTCATTTCAGCTTCTACGCAGGAGGCCTGGATGTATATGTAAGTGACAATGATTTCTTGCCTGCCTATCAACATATCTTTGTAAGTGCATATTTCAACAACGCTAAGTAGGTACGTCTGTGCACATGGTGCCTTCAGAAGCATGTTTATTTCAAAATGAAGGAGACGATATATACAGAATGCATGGGGGGAGGAAACTTATACATGAGGGAGATAGATCAGCCTTTCCTAGAACAACAGAGGCATATAACGATTTTCCTAGTCTCCTGAGTGGCCTAATGTAATATTGTTATTTCTCGTTACCATAGCATGTACGTTCGCTCACACGTACACTCGTATGAGTACACATGAAGTTGCATATATGTGCTCAAGTGAGGGTCAGGTCTGCAGACGCGTCCCTCTAGTGCAACGTATAAAAACACGGTCCTTCAGCAAACTGCCGTTTTCTCCAGTAGATGTTTAGAAAACGTTCACGTTTTGTCACTCAGGTTTATTACCAGTGAACCTTTCAAATATATATATATATTTATATATATATATATATTTATATATATATGTTTATATTTATATATATATATATATGTATATGCATGTGGTTTGCTGATCCATATCGCATCTATGTAGAGTGATATCTACTTGCACAGCAGGTGATTGCCTACGAGTTTTTGCGCTTCATGTAAGAGTTCTGCCATAACATACGACCAGTATGTCTACGTATACCTCATGGTTCACCTTATGTGTATGTGTGTGCACGCATGCGTACGAAACGTTTTTGTGGGCGCGCAAATGCTGCTGAAAGTATATAAATAGCCTTTCCAGAACTCTCTTTCATAAACATACAAATACATATATTTATACATCTGTACATATATATATATATGTGATAATGTGTATCCTATGTAGAGAATAGAATCAAAATCTGACAGTCACATATACGCGAAGGCAAATGTATATGCAGCTGTAGAGAGTAATTTATGCCTGTTTACCTTGATTCACCAGTGAGTCTGCCTCAAACTGAATTACGAATAGTCTCACCCTATCACGTGTATATACTGTGCACATATACGTATATGTATGTATAACACATAACAGTATAAGTGCCTGATGCGATGTTGGTAGGTTTGACTGCGTTTTGAGCGCAAACGTTTTTTTTTGCTGGCGCATGCCAGAATCTCAGCTCGCTGGTCTAACTGGATAATTGGAGGGACGCAGACATTTGTAGAGTCCAGAGCCAGACAATTCATTGCTATTATCCTTCCAGACGTTGTGCGTATGAGAGAGACTCTCTTTTCACACTACTGTCTTGAAATGGTGAAGTGGTCATAATGGTTGCGAATGGAACTTTTTTTCTCGCAGGCAGCAGAAAGACCGAACATCACATCTCACAGCTGGAGGTGAGAGACAGCGCACACTCACGAAGGGGTGGCATCTCAACGTGTACATGTATCGGTGAGTGAATATGCACAAGCGTCTCTCTCTCTGTATATATATATATGTATACGTGTAAGCTGGGGTATAGCGGCATTCATACGTGTGGTTGCTCATGTACGTAGAGCGTTTTTGTATGTTCATGAGCGTCTCCGTGTGTGTTTTGAGAGCAGCAGGTGTTCATGTGGAGAGTCATCGAGTGGAGGCACAGGCGGGCAACAAAGACGCGACGGCCGCGCAGGCTCATAGGCGAAGCTGAGTGTTTCTTTCCTGTCGCGTATTCTTGTAGTGCGTGGTGTCTGAGTGGATTATCATGAGTGCCTGTTCGAACGTGAGGACCCGTGGCTGCGCGCAAGGCGCTGGCGAGGAGCGGCAGGCTCCGAGCAGAAAAAAAAACTTGACATCTGCGTGTAGGCGTGCACCGGAGGCGACTCTACTATGCACCTACATCCGCGTGCCCACCTGCATGTTGACATATGTGTCTATATAGACATGTGCACACATACACACAACTCAATGCAACTACATCCGCACATAGCTGTACAGCTAAACAGTATGAAATACCCGCGTAAAATGTGGAAGTATTACTGGCAATGCGAGGCGGTGGGCGTGTCCGTCGGGTCTGTTAATGTGAGTGCGTCGTACAGACGCCTTGCACGCGCGTGAGCGTTTGTGTGTGGTGTTGCTTCCTCTCGGTATACGCTATGGTATTATCATGGACGTGCGCGCACACCGTGCACGCAGCCACGTGCTGTTACACAGTGGCTTTTGAACCTCACCCTAGAATGTGGGTTTCTCTATACATATATGTGAACGTGTGTGGTCGGAGTGTGGCCGCTGTCTAGTATATACGACACGTGAATGTAGTACTTGTTTACGTTTACTCCATTTGTGAGTGCGTCACAAGTAAGTATCGGTATGGACGCTTGTTGTGTCCGCTACTGCCGGAGGATCTATTACCAAAGTAGAGGTGTGTCTGTGCGTAGGTGATGCGTGTGTGTGCGTGTGTTTGTGGATCCCCGTGCAGTGTGTGTGTGTGTGTTCATGTGACAATGTGGCATTAAAGCACTTCAGCCAGCGGAAGTGCTGCTGTGGCTCATGTCCTCCTTCGAAGCTCCCGTCGTTTTTTATCATCTCCGCTCCTGGAGGGGCTGCTTTGTCGGGTGCTGCTCTTGAGTCGTGCTATTAATGTGTATCGTCTGCTCTCCTGCGGTGCTGTTTCTGTGCAGTATGGCGTTTGCGGCCGTGTTGGTATACGTGAGTATGCTGTGGTATGTGTTTGACTGTGTGCAGATGCGCCCGGAGTATGGACTGACGTGTTCGTATCCCTCTCTGCCTGTTGAGCAGCAAATTTCTGCTGCTATTTTTACTAGACTGTACCTTCCTCATTTGCTGATACACGATAGAATAGCTGCAGGCCGACTATTAGGGATTACAATCCCGGAAGCAGCAGCGGACGCAATGTGCTTTCATAAGCTCTTCTCCCACTGCCACCCTCCCTCGCCGATGGCTTCTTCCTTCGCACAGGCGTGGACAACAACAGAGATACCTTTCACACAAGCTGCAGAGTTATCCACCACACAGAACAGCGTCTTTGCTTCACGAAACACGATGCAATCAGAGGTTTGTAACGGTAGCTCAGGCGAAGAGATACGTAGCGGGAGAAGTGATGGAGCAGAGTTACTAGATGGAAAACATGTTGTAGAGGAAATATCCGAGGCGTGCCAAAATAAAGGAGGCTTAAGCGTGCAGCTCATGGGCCGGTGGGTACTGCGTGTGAAGTATGCACTTGCGGGTGCCCATCGGGGACCACAACCCCACAAGCGGCAGCGCCACGAGGCATTTTATGCACAAAGTGGTCAGCTACACGACAAGCAGTCGCTGCCTGCAATGGAACAGACGTTAACATCAGATTGTAAGACTGAGCAACTCTGTCAGCAATCGTGTGCGCTGCACGCTCCTCTCTATAAAGATCTGTCTAACACGGTGCAGTGGCAGAAAGAAGAGGACACGTCGAAACCGTTTTTGAGACAGGTTCGTGGACAACGGCAAATGACACGTGCAGGCTTCTGGGGCCCGAATGGTCTCCAGGAGCAGCATCCCAGAAGAGTAGATGGCCTTTCTGAGCGGCGTGCAACGCTATTCAGTTCGCACCGCAGCAACATAGTGCTTGTGCCAATAGACGTGCGTCCACGCTACCATGCAGCTGCTGGACAGCTTCCGTTTACTCTGCTACTGCCTCTCGACGAGCTGCGTCAACACGTACTCGCGTTTAAACAAGCGTATAATGTTTCAGCACGGTCACATCGTATGAAAGATGTCGAGTATCACGCAGCTAGAGCAAGCACATATGTTGGTGATCTCGGCGGTAGCACGGGTCCTCGGAAATTGCCTCTTTTCTTGGACGGACAATGGAATCAGTTAGATTCTACTTCACATTCGACAACGGCCGCTAGTGAGAGGCATTGCTCAGAACGACCTGAAGCTAGTATGGAAATGCCTTATGATTCTGTAATGCCGCAGACGCCTTCCACTGAAAGAAAGGCTATTTCGGGGAAAGCTTGTGGTACCCCAGGGCTCGAAGCCGGCGACGCCGTCTCTACCGCGACCGCGTCTGTACCTGCGAAGCCCCTCTCAGCAGGCGCTTTAAACACACAAATACATCCACCGGAGGCTGGTGCGGCAGTGAGTGTAGAAGCGGATGCAGCATATCATCACTGCGGTATCGACGTGAACGGGGCGGGAGTTAAAACTCCTCGTGATGCTGCTTGTAGTAGTGAAAGTGATGCACGGAAGACCGACGGGAGGAAACGGTGCACGAATGTGGTAGCTCTGTGCAGCGACGCTTCCACCTTGTTTCGTTGTGACGAAGACGAGTGTCAGAGGTGCAGAAGTCGCAGACATAGCGAAGCACCATAGATATAAAAACTCGTCAGCGGACAGGAATTTGCGGCTGCGGCTTGACACAGGGGCAAGCCAGGACTCCTCTCAAGAGGCACACGATGCCGCCATTACAGCAGCCTTGACATCAGCGAGAGAAAAAGGCGCAGCAGCAGACACCCGCAGTGAATACGTAGAAGTGGCGTCTGGGCGGCCAGCGGTGTCTGCGTCAGGGCAGACACGCACAACAGGAAGGGGAGAGTCAGAATCGGATGTTGCTGTGCCTCTAAAGTCTCAAGTGAACGATGGCGCAAGAAAAATAAAACAGCGTCTACTCAATGCCTTAGATATATTTGTAACTGAACGGCTACTACAAGTGCATCGCAGTGTGGTGCGAAGCAGTCACATACTGTGCGTTATGTTGTGTAGACAAGGCCTTGACAGTAGTATTGCTACTTCTTTGTTGAACGAACTAAAGGAGCTTTATATCCCTGAGGAGCGGCACACGGTGAGCTACACGGCGGAAGATGAGGACTCGACACTCTTGTGCAAGTCAGACGGTGTAAACATTCTCGAAGCGGGAAGGTTGTGCGCACCCGCTGACGGTGCCTCTACCCCATCCCGGGTAGAAATTGGCACAGAAGCTTGCATGGCAGAGTCCGTGGCGACAACGCCCGATCAAGCGATGCGAAAGACGCGACGAATAGCAAGTCAAGCGATAGCCTCAACCGTACCAGGTTTACACACGGGAGAGGAAGCAAAATCGATTGTAGCGACCTCGGTTAAGACACAGTCAAGTTCTGCCGTGGGCTTGCCGTGGTTTAAAAAAAACGGAGTTGCGGTAGTGAATTTGTCTGGAGGTTTACTGAACCTGCAACGGTGTTCCTTTCCTTTGATGCCTGTGGTCTAGCATATATATATCGATAGAAACAAACCGTGAGTGATCAGTCGCCCATCTCCAGACTGCTGGCCTCCTCGGTGAACAGAAAGGGGTGGCAGCTGTCGTCACTGTTTGCAGCCGCTCGAGCTGTGAAATATCGTTGTGGAAAGGTCCCTTAGTATCATAAGGCACCGTTCTGAGGCAGGACAGCGTACAGGTATACCCCTGCTCATTGTGTAGGTGTATACGCACCCCTGTGCGTATATGATCACACGTATGTGCATAGCTTGCTTCGTACGGCGGTTTAAGGAAACTAGTCACAAATGCACACGAACTACATCCATTCCTGCGTATGTGAACTGCACGTTAGCTCCTGCTGTTGGTGGGCTTTCTTTACATCTGAATAACAAAGCTGTCGTGTAGTTAGCGTGGAGGCATACGTGCGCAAGCATAAAAAATGTTGGAGGGACATTTTCTCTCTGGGTCTGCGCACGTGTGAAGGAAGCGCCGTCATTCGCATAACTCGTGTATGTTTTTTCATGTATATGAATGTATATGTCGTACTGTGGGCTGCGAACATACTTGCGTCTGACGATGCTGCAAGTGTGACCTGTGGAATGGATCCCTACCATTTTTGGAGAGCTTATGTGGCATACATTCCTAGTCAAATCCACCTAGGATGGTGCGTGGTACCGTCCCGTTTTTCCGTACTCTGCGGGCCAGCGTCTCCTGCAGTATTGAAACTTGAAAAAGGCCATAATGTAGTCGAGTCGAGGAGAAGTAGTTCACGCTGGAATGATAAAACAAGTGATAGTTTCTGAAGGAGGGTGCCGGGTGTATGCGCTTCGCGTTACAGTAAAGGAATTCCCACACGTTACCGCTGAGGACCGTACAATCTCTCGACCTGTATGCTACAAAAATTCAAGGTGATTTCTGCCGATGGCATCTCGAGGAAAAAAGTCTATACTGGATGCAGAGCCTCTCAGTTCTGTACGCTACGACTCGTCTTACCGGTGCTCACGCAGCGGGGCAGAGAAGTTCAGCACAGGCCTGTTGCGCCCTTGATGGCAGGCTGGGTGCGCGCAAACTCTGTGTCGTCACGATAGAAAAGCTGTACCAGGTTGTGCAAATGCAATGGCCACCCCTTGCATCTTAGTTGGAGGTAAACCTAAAAAGTCAACCCAGCAAGCGGGGTCAGTCCTAGGGGCAAGTGCCATTACGTGTAAGTATACCTGCGCACGTCTGGTGTCACCAGCTTGGATGGATGCTACATAAAGGCAAGAGGTGGGGCACAATGACAAAAGACCTTTCCTCTTCCCTCTCGATCCATTCCCCCCGTGGTAAGCGCAGTAACGCGCAGGTTTGGATGTTTACGGCACTCCCTGGGCGCGAAAACACTGGGGACAGGCTCTGTCCTTCGTGTCCGGGAAGGTAAGTGAAATGCGGCTGCTTCTTCTTACGCCAGATAGTGCCTGCGCACTGAATCACGCACAACCATTCTTTACCTGAGGACCAACCACGGAAAAATGAATGTCTTTTAGTCACATCGTCACGAAATAGCGTTTTTTGCTGGATGTAAACTCCACGCTGTAAAATTGCAAAAAACCTAAGCATCTGCTTAAATTTTCGTTGCAACAGTAAAACAGTTTATCGGGTCCGCATCTCATAAATGTGCACCCGCAGGATGATCGCTGGGAGCCTACCAGCCGCCCAGCTACAAACGTCAAGTGTGGCTCTCTGCGCGATTCTGTACGTCCTCGCCTCTCCTGCAAGAATGCTAGGCTCACGCCCTCATTAGCGTGTGGGCCACAAGAATAAAGCCCTATAGACCGCTCACACAAAGAGCGGATGAAATATACAACGGCGGCGAAGTTCTGTTATTTACGTATGGTTGCCACGTCCTTATTGTACAGGCTGCACTGACCGTGTTACCTTCAGTACCTCGACCTCGTACAAGGCAAGGAGCAGCCTGTGGGTTTTCACAGGGAGAGGAAAAAAGTATGGTATTGTCTAGTGATTCTGAACAAAAGGTGGCAAACAGCTCGTGTTCGTATTGTATGGCGCCCTCATGAGTGAGCAAGTTGCTACACGGGAATGAGCTTCAGCCGAAGACATCTGGGAACGATGTCCAACGTCACAGCCGCACGCTCCGCTGTTTGCAAAACCTGCGCGGGCCGCCTGCAGACTTGCCTTGCACAACTTACAGAAGGCGACGGGGTGTGAGTCGCACTGCATCATATCAAAGCCCTGGCGTGGTGTGGGTAGAGTACGAGCTTCCTTTCGCAAGTGATCTCAGCTGGTTATACGGGCAACGTTGACAGAGGCGGCTGGAAAAATATAGAGTTCCACAGTGTGCCATATGGGGGCAGGCGATGACGCACGCGCTGCGGGGGGGAGCGATCAGTATCATTTTAAAAGCGCTTTAGGAGCCGCTCTAACGCAAGGCCAAGTCATCGTCCAGAAATCGCCAAAAGGGTTCTCATCTAACGAAAACACTGCCACTGGCCGCGCTACGTCGTCGTAGCCACTAGGCTCCCATGCCACGAGTATCCCTTCTTGCCTCCGTTGATCCCAGTCGCCTCTAAGGGAGAAGCAACTGCCGCTACTCTATTGTCTCGGGAGGCGTCTCAACGTTGTTTTCCACTCTGCATACAGTCAGAGGCAACGTTGAGGCTGCACTCGTAGAAGACTAGCTTTCCCCCTTGTTGCAATCCCTAGGACTCTTTATTGGGCAAAGATGATTTGAACAGCTTTGCTTTCCGATGCCCCAGGCGGCGTCCCTTTCTTTCCCATGTCTAGCGGTATGTGCGATTTTCTGCAAGCCTATACCACCACTCTTAGGGGTGCTAGGAGGTTCGTTCAGTCGCTCGTTACAACCTTTCGCAGCGCTTTCCAGATAGGCAAAGTCCCCTTCCTGGAGGAAGGCGTGAAGGTCTTTAGTTGCAGGCGAACACACCTGAACCATCAAATTTTTCACTTTCTGCCGGGGCGTCGTCGGGTCGCAGTTTGGAAAGTAGAGGGATTCATTCTGGCGCCAGTCTGACGCAGCGCTCAGGAGGTCGTAATCCACATTGCCCGAGCACCATATCGCCGACAGCATGGAAACCAGAGAGTAGCGGCTCTGAGGTGAGGCTGCTTTCCCTCACGGAGGCTTTACTCTTCGACCATTTCCCTAGAAAAGGAGAGAAAAGGCATGCGATCGTCCCCTCTGGGGAGTGAGGCGCGAAATCTCGCAACTTGAAGCGCGTAGGCAAGGAGGCCGATGCTGTCTAAACTGCCGACGACTGCCAATATCTGAGCCGTAAGATTGAGACGCATCTTGTTGGCGCGGTCCTTGGCTTCTGGCTGGTGAGCTTCTTTGCGTAGAAGCTTCGCCACTGTCTGCAAGTCTGTTAGCCACGACTCTCTGACCATAAGATAAGGGGACACGGAGTACAAACAGTACCCGTTCTCCTCCTTGGAGGTCTTCAGAATCGAAAACCCAAATATCCTCAACTGAACGTAATCCCGTAACCCGACTGATGAAGTTAATTTTTATCGAAGTTTCGATCCTGAACCTTTCTAGGGCTTGAAGGTCGCGTAGCCTCAATTTGGATACTTCGTTCTTCTCCCAGTTTGTTGCAGTCCACAATAAAAAGTTCAAGGAACCGCCGCTCACCGTGGTGGTCTCTTCATGACCATCAGGTGCAGTGAGGACGACACGACAAAAAACTGCTTCTTTGGTCAGACTGAAGTGTCTGCCTGTCACCAATGAGGTGAATTTCATTTCTTTACCAGTTGGCACTTGCAACTCCAAAGACGATGCCTGTTCTTTACCCGGTGAGGAAAGAGGCAGGACCTCTTCCTTCCGCAAGATCAACGAGGGTCCCTTGCTGGCAAGGGAGAGGAGGTACGGGAAAACCATCTGAGGGTGTTGTTTCTGGGTTATCTCTGGATCCCTGGTAGCATAGGCCAGGCCTACGTGTGTCCATTTTCATGATGTCAACGAGTTTGCGGACCCTCATCCGTCAATCTTATGAGGGCCTCTTGAATGGACAAATCTGCGCACCTGGACTCAAAAACGGCCTAACAAGTCCACCGGTCTCTCTCTGATCGGCCTTTTCGTCTTCCTCTAACCCTCTGTTGCGTAGTCTGATCCTTCGTCACACTGTGGAAACCACTTGCTGCTTTGGGGGTTGCAAGGTGTCGGAAAGTATTGTCTGCGGCCAGTGAATTGAAACAGGAACGGAAGCTATACCGGAAATGATGCGGTTAAAGCTAGGAGAGTTTCTCCTGAAGCCTTTTCTGTCATATTGTGGGTCTTTTGGCAACCTCTTCAACTGCGGTGGCCACGCGCCGGATAACGCTGTACTTCCTCTCAGAGACGGTGAGGGTCGAAAAGGCACTGGGAGAATCACTACCAGACGAAGGCGGACTACGCAGTGGCGTCCAAGAACCGTTCCTCTTTTTCCAGATGGTTTGGGAGAAGGTGTGCATAAAAGAATTCTTCTTTGGTGTTTCGTTTTTGTGTGTGCGCTCGAGGTTGACGCACTCCTCCAAAACGACGCTGTTGCGCTGTGGGTCTTTTGACCGTCTTCACGGCTCGTTTGAGTCATGGAGGTTAAGCTCCTGAAGCTTGTCAAGATAATGTTGCTCCAGGGTGGTGCCTGCGAGCGCTTAATCTGGTTGCACCGCGACATTTCTGTGACAGCAACGCTCCGACATCTTCTGCCGACTTCGTTTCTCTGTCTGCAGCAGCGGGCGGGGACGACAGGAGCAGTACAGTTGGCACTGCGGGAGAAGGCGGATCTGCTCCGGATAAGTTTTTTTGCCTGCAAATTTAGAACGGGCATCCTGCAGAAGGCTGTCGTTCCCAGGCTCTGTGTTCTCGTTACGTGCCGTATTTCGAAAGCTGGTTTTTCAAATAAAGGAAGTGACTCCGCGTGGCTGGGTGAATCCTGTTTCGCTTTGATGGCTTCGGACTTCCTTCCGATATCGTGCAGTGTGGCTCGCGTACAGCTAGAGGCTCGCTACGAATGGGAAGAACACGTGAGCGCTCATGAACCAAAGGCAGGACTGATTGAACTACCCTCTGTATGTATGCTTTTTGTGCTTTGACTCTTCAGGTGGCTGAAGCATTCTCGATGAGGTGTCAGGGAAAGGGGCAATGTGGGCTTGTGCTGCGTGGTCACTGGGAAAAATCCAAACCGTGGCAACTGGCGGGGCTCCTGGGCGACACACGCAGTTCACCCGGGAAACTGCATTTCGACTGCACAGGAAAAGACGGAAACGGAGCTTTCTGACGAGAAGACCGTTTCAGAATTGCCCGCTGCGGCTTGCATCACTCATGTTCAATGATCCTACGGGTGTACCAGCACTCCGAAGACCGCGAACGAGTTTCGAGTTCATCACGCCACGACACGCTAAAGGATGAGGCCGTTGATGAAGGCCTTCTGTCTATTGCTGTACGTGTCCATTTTCGGAGGCTATCAGAACTGAGACGGAGTGAAGAAGTGTCACCACTTAGTGACGACAACCCAGAAGAAGAGCTAGAAGGAGGTCGTAGAGAATTTTTTGAACTTTTCGGGAAAAATAACTCCCCATGATACGGCCTCGGACGTGGACCGCTCCTGTTCAAACCCAGATGCATTGATGATGTGTGTGCTAGGTGCGGTTTGACCCTCGCTGCTCTGTGTGGGCTCTCATGTTGCGTCAGATATTCCACTAGAGGCTTGCGCGACGCGGAACTCTACGGCAGCGACATGCGCTTAAGAACAAAAACAGCAGTGAGGACGCGATGTTCCATGGCTACCAACCTTCCACACCATCCTCCACTCGAGCATTGGCAATGGCGCATCAGTCAATGCGGTGACATTAACGGCAGGAAGAGGAGCAAATAGATTCAAGCATTCTCGATCAAGAAAGTTCCAAACAACAAGCTTGAGCCAGACTCAGCCCTCCGCGCATTCTTCCCACGACGGTCAAATCTGTGGTTGGATATCTGCTCGGGGGCACCGCGGCGGGCGCGGAGAAGGCAATTGACAACCGGCAAGACCATGTACGGTGAAGATGTTTCTTAAAGTCTGAAATAAGCTAACTCCAACAAGTGCAGCCGGAAAAACGTCGCATGGCTAACCCAAATTCCTCTTAAAAGGTACCTGCGAATGAAGGGCGCCGTCATTTCGTTTTGAAAACGAATTGGACTCCTACGAATCTCTTGCCCGTGGACTCCTGAGGGCGCCCATGCGGCTTCAGCTTTTCGCCAAGTGGCTGTTGTAGGCATATGGCAACAACGGAAAAAAGACCTGAAAGTGAGGACGGTCGAGGTGGAGGTGATACTCAGCATATTGGCCGGTTCCACATCTGCATCCAGCTAGGGGTGCTTGCTTACTGTCTGCACGGCAGCAGTAGTATCAGACAGCTGTGTGACTCGTCTTATCCTTGGCTAGAACAAGGACATCGTCGCCTGCCAGTTGCGACAAACCAGTGAAAGACTCCGAAGTCTGGATCTCATATTGGTGCCCTTGTTAGAGGACGTAGGCTTTCCCCTTCTAATGCGACAAGCAACGCAACTGTGCGTGTCGCTTTGGAATGTCCGACGTGTCCTTGCCGCTGGGTCAATCGCAGTCCAGAGAATTAGAATCCTTTCAGGTAACGGAACACAGTAGGATTCAACTGGACTATAAATCAACTGTTTCCGTAAAGCTGCAGAATTTTGGTGGAGAGTTACTCCTAACAAGAGGATGGCGATTGGAGACATCCGTTCGCTGGTAATCACGCGTGCCTAAAGTACACTTGTGTGTGCCCATATTATATATGTGTATTCCAGCAGGTCCATCCGTTCAGTTGTACAGTTCCTTTTCTTGGTAATTGCACACTTGATGACTCGCGCAAAGGACTGATTCACATGGGAGATGCTGCCGTCCACGCGGACGACGCACAGTTCTCCGCCCTTATTAGCAACATATGCTGCTGATCCATACACGGGGTATGTACCCCCTGGGACAAGCGGACGGACGTGTGCTACTCCGTATCGTAAGGAGTAACTCAAAAATGTGTAGAGTGCGTCGTATCACATCCTCTAGCGTGTGCGCTTCCCCTGTTTCTTAGGGAGGACGGACGTGTGCTACTCCGTATCGTAAGGAGTAACTCAAAAATGTGTAGAGTGCGTCGTATCACATCCTCTAGCGTGTGCGCTTCCCTGTTTCTTAGGGAGAGGTCCGCTTCCCTGGAAAGCATTGTCGATCAAAGAGAATAACCTCGTCTCAAACGCCTGCCGTTCAGCCCGTACACATTCTGCTAATCGCCATGTCAAGGCCACCTGTGTCTGCACATAAGCATGTGCGCGTACAGATACATATAGTCTGTCGTACTGGTGGTATACACTCTGAAGGGCAGATCAGGTAGTGATTCGGCTTCTTGTGTCGAAACGAAGCAGCGCAACGTAGTGCGCAAGCTTGGGAGCGCTCAGTCCTTCTTCAAAGTCAAACCTGACCCTTTGATTCTGGGCCGCTTAGTAGCCATGTAAAGATTCCAAGCTCGTGACCAACGTAAAATTCAGCAGCGTGACACTCAATAAATGACACCTAGTTCTTCAGAATGGTGGAATGGCTCAAGCTGCGCAGATATTTGCGGCAGGATGAGATGAAAGTACAACGTATAGACACGCAGAATTGTCTCCACCAAGGTACTATTGTAGAAGTAGTAGTACTACGCCACTGTCGTCTGCAATCCCGGGGAGTCGGACACCGGGGTATAGTACGAGTAACAGTGCTTGTTGGGCTCTTGAAGACCTACATCTGGCAGACGCGCCCCTCTTGAAGCAGTTTTTCTGTTCAGAGACACCAACAGTTTGGAACTGCAACGTATGTACTGCTGCAAGATCATGCAGCCTTCGGCTGATCAGACACCAGTTAGATCTGGATAGTTTATAACCCTGGCAGTAGCGCGATGAATGTACGGTATACACAAGTCCGCACACTAGTGGAATAATGACAGCCTAGCGCGCCAACTCCTTGAGTGACAGGAGCCTTACTTCACTACGAGCCAATGTAATGGTAGTAACACCTGCGCTTTTTCAGATATGTCTACCGGTTACGCAGCCGTGTTTTTGTGACTTCCACTTCACCAGCACAACTGAACCAACATGCGCGCCATGACGTCTTTATAGGGGCGGTTGAGGACATGCAGAAACCGCGTGTGGTTTTTCAGGCGCCTAGCGTAATGACAACACCGTAGCACGACAGAATGATTGTACACACGTGCGTACATATGCGGATGTATGTACATACAGATGTACATTTCACAGAGTTACCTCGTCAAGGCGAGGAGGAGAACAAGTGACTTTTTTCTAGTAGACATGCGCACACACAAGGCTCTATGAATCCAGGCACATTAGGGATGCAGTTCTACGCGCAGACCTGCATATAGACTTGGACAGCACGCAGCGGCACTATGAACAGCACAAGTAATGAACCGCACGCCATGCAAATTCATGCATTTACAACCTCGTGCATGCGTCATAGCCTATGTACAAGTCCAGTGCGGATGGCGATAGCTGCAATACTGAACAGGCTGGTGGCGGAGAGGGGAAGAAAGCGACGCAACAATGAATTCAATTAAAATGTTTCCATCTCCCCCCCGTCGTCGTCGTCTGCGGGAGGCGAGCAGCAGCACGAGCTGTTGCGTGCGATGCAAGCGCGAGACACGGCCACATATAAGCATGCAGTGCATTTATCCACGCGGTACGAGGTGACGGGAGACGTAGGCAGCCTCTGATGCTGCATGAATACCCTTATGCACCGCCACAAATGGCCTTACGAGAGGCCTATGTACCAGCCAACGCATAAAATGCATCGAAACACAGTAGCCGAAGAGAAACGACGACCTAAAAAGCAGCAACAAAGGCAAATACGCTGGGCTTAGAAATATATATATATCTACGACTGAAGACACAACGGCGCAAGACGACACTGACGCGCTGACTAGCAGTCGTGTCGGGAATTTAAATGCCTCAGTCTATTCCACTGCTATAATGGGCTTTGTACCCGCCGCTTTCACGCTGCCCTACATCTCCGAGTTTCTAGAGGGAGTTGCTACTATTTTGTTGGCCAGTTCAAATATATAGTGTTCAACCCCTTGATCTCAGATCTTGCACGAATTGTCTCAGCAGTTGCTGCAGCTGCGAAGGCAGTTCTTTTCTTGCTGCTGTATCAATGCGCTGTTGGGCAGGGATCTTGCCGTCACCACGTATCATCAGTTGATACTCTTCTGCAGTTTCCGATGTGAAATCGTTTATTTCCAGGCGTCCACGTGAGTCTGCATGTGTTGGACGGGGAGACGAGAGGTGAACATATACGCTGACTGGAGGGTGACACATGATATATGGGACAGCAGCTGCCTAGAGGGCAGGGCCACGAATATCTACATAGGAAGAAAAAACTAAATACACGCTATATATCTTGCAAGATACATATAACCATATATATGTATATATACGGATACATACAACAATACACACATAGAGCGAAATAGAGACGCAGTGTTTGCGAGCAGAAAATGGGAGGCGGGGGAATAGTAACAAGCAGCTAGGGGAGAGTCACTTCAAGATGTACAAAGTGAAAGGCCTGCGAAGTAGAAAAAAGTAGTCGTGTCTGAGGAAAACAGAAAGACTTAAAGGGAAAGAAACACCTTGTCATAAACATCTAAGCCGCTTGTTTCACATTTTGAGAAGCACGAAGCCACTGATCTGGAAAACACAACAGTCAGACGAGACCAACAACGGGAGAACGACCGCGTTCAACAGGGAAACGTGGCTACATTACTCTCTCTTGAACGGTGTTAAGGCACACAAGTCACGTCACTGGAAGGACACTCGCACAAAAAGAATTCTTCAGGGACAATCCGTTGTATAGTAGACCTTGCGCGCACAACGAAAGGGACACGTGAGAACCTCTGGCTTCTTATTTCCTATTCAGTAGATCGAGTGGTACGCGTTGCCTTATTGAAAAAGATGAAAGGGTTCTTTCATATACACAGCTTTACACACTCCATCAGCTTTGCCTTCTTTCCCTTTATACTTTGCTTGTAAACGTGTGTTGGCCATCGCTGAAAATAACTATCACATGCATTTGCGTCCCGCACGTGTATTGGCATGGCTGCACATAGTGGCGTAGTATGTACACATGTACGACAACACTATCCTGGTGCTTTCACTCATTTTCTCTCTCTCTCTTTGTCTCTTCTTTCGTATGTAGATGATATGCGCGTATGCCTACCAAGGATAACTCGCTTCACCAACCTGCAGAAGATGTTGCTTCTACTGTTGCCTCAAGAAAGCATGTCCGCGTCTACCCAGCTATCTACAAACATTTACCTATATTCAAATGTTTACATGTGCATACACACACATAAATGAATATATATATATATATATATATGTTGTTTAGCCAGATCTGTGTATTAGAGAGAGCTAGGCATTGACAGGAACGTGTAAGGTGGTCCGTATATAGAGTTCTGTATTACATGTATATATATAATCATACGTATACCAGCTTGTCTGAGTATATACCTGCAGACCTTTCCGTGATATCACCGTCACGTTAGTGCTTGCCTGCTAGCAAAACAAGCGATGGTTTGTTACTGCAACTCTCTCCGCTCTCTGTGTTGCTATGCTGAGAATGTAGTAGCCACCGCCCATAAATCTCTCTGTAGCGGCTGCTGCCTGAACGTGTCACGGGCACGTTTCTTGTGAAGGGGGTCAACAGGAGGTCCATAGATACTCCTGTTCAACAGAGACTAGTACAGCAGCGGACCCGAAAGAGTAGGAGCTCACCTGCGAGAAAGACGCCGCTCTCGTCTCTAGCGGTTGCTGTCCAGTCGGCCCCAATAGTCAGATCAAAAATAACAAGTTTACGACCCTTGCGTATAGTGTTGGAAGCCTACCGCAGACCCACAATCAAGAAACGAGAAGATCGTATGAGGGTCGCGGTACTGTTTCAGAAGCGTTGGGGGGGGGAGTGGGGAACTCAGGTGAAGAGACACGCTCAGGCAACGTGTTCATATATGTTAAAGGCTCACAGCGAGAAGCACATAGGCTAACACACGACAACATCTGGTGGCACAAAGCCCAGCGCTCTGTGCAACCCATACTGCTTTCAGACTTACGAGCAGCACGCGGTGCGCGGGGTGTACGTACACCTGACTCTGAGTAACTATCATTCAGGAAGCTAGAGTGTCTCTCAGTATGTGATCGTAGTCGGATACAGCACTGCTGCTCCGTGGTTAGGTATGCAGATATACACGTAAGCTGCTTTCAGTACGCCGCAGTTGGTGAAAGCCCTTCCCTGACACACTCTCAAACACAAGAGTATTTACTGTTGTTCTACGGTATCGCGGGGCATAGACATAATGCGTAAGCAGCATGGAGTATGCAGGCTAGCTCCTGCTTTGTGCATAACGTTCTCGGTGACCAATCCTCTGATCATACACTACATGCCGACTACGCTCCACCACGGCACCCGACGAACCGCTTCCTCGCTGCGGCTTGGCGTCGCGACATTTGCGTCGTGCTCATACACAAAATCACGTGAACAAAGGCCACAAATATAGTCCGTGTGTGTATGTGTGTAGGTATATATGTGTGCGTGTGTACATAGGTGTATATGTGTGTGCGTGTGTGTGTGTGTGCGTGATTCCGTCTGCGTGCATGCGCACGGGCGCGTGGAAATAACACAAGGTTTCCGAGGTATTTCTCTTGGAAACCTGACAAGGTATTCAGTAGTCGAAGCGACATACGAGCGCACCACTACTCGCAAGTGGAGGTGGTGTACGTACACCCATCATACTACTAGATGCCATACGCTGCGGATTCATGCATGCAGGTGGTCTATCGACAGTACACACGGTGAATGTTATTCCACTTGCGGCTTTGTGGTGGTGTACGTGCACCACGCTCTACGCAAACGAACTCGCGACCCCCGTGCAAAGCCGTGTTCGTCCCTTCTTTGCACGCCGGCAGAAGAAACGCATGCGCCACAGGTTCGCAGAGAAAGCGGGTTGCTCTATACGTGTTATTCAGTACAGTATCATCAGACCATTGCGGAGAAGTGACAAATCAGTAAAAAGGTGAAAGACGGAGACCGCAAACGGGGGTGCAGAAGAAAAAGATATTCTTTTCCAGCATCTTCCAGAACCCGGTAGTACCATGCTATGCCCACGTGCAGTACTTGTATACGTATGTGCAAGTGTGGAGTACTTGTATAAATATTTGCAAGTGTGGAATACTCGTGCAAAGGTGGTGTACTTGTATAAGTATGTGCAAGTCTGAAATACTTGTATTATAAGTGTGTGAAAATGTGGAGTCCTTGTGTTAGTATGTGCAACGGTAGAGTACTTTATAAGTACTATGTACAAGTGTGCAGTACTTGTGCTAGTATGTGCAAGTCTGAAATACTTGTATAAGTATGTGCAAGTGTGTGTGGAGTCCTTGTGTTAGTATGTGCACGTGTGGAGTAACTTGCGCGAGTGTGGAGCTCTTGTGTACGTGTGTGCAGCTGTGGAGTTCTTGTATACGTACGTGCAAGCGCGAAGTACTTTTGTGAACGTGTGTGCAAGTGTGGAGTACTTGTGCAAGTGGGAAGTTCTTGCGCAAGTGTGCGGCAGTCGTATAGGTGTGTGCAAGTGTGCGATAGTTGTTAAGGTGTGTGCCAGAGTGTGTGTGTGTGTGTGTGGGCTGGGGACCTCTTCTGGCCTCCGGCGTCCACAGCCAGGAGCCAAAGCAGCAAGTTGCAAGTATGAGTGTGTCTAAGTCCAGCTCCAGCACATCTTCCAGCAGAGGTACCATGAGGAGAGGAGTACATGTGCTCAGGCAGACGTACGTGTAATTGAATTCAAGCGGGCAACCACACGGCATAGCTTCCTCCTTACTACATCCCTTCTGTGCCTGCCACAGTGTATCTGCATATATATATATATGAAAGGAAACGTACAAAATGTATTCGTTGCGAAGATATTGGGGCGAGACGCTACTGACTCTACTAGGCAAGTCACACCTCTTCCTTCAAAGCTAAAACAGCATTTCGCATTCCTCTAGCAGCCTGTAAGACGGCAGTGCATAACGACGACCTCCATGCACGGGGCACCGTTTTCAGCACTCGCCCCATGTCTTATGCCGTGGCGCTTGTATGGTCGCTTTCTTCCCACCAGACACTCGTGGGACTACACATATACATCTATACATATATATATAAATATATATATGTACGTTTGCCTGCATATATATATATATATACATATCTAAAAGTATGTGAAAAATGTAGTATCAGCTTTAGTAGGGGTAGTAACAGGAGCACTCCTGTGGCTTGGAAGACTTATGATACAGATGTTCGTACACAGACCGGCGCTGTTTCACTCGTCCACGAAGAGTGAGAAGTGCCGGAGGTATCCGCAGTCCCGATACCCGTATTCATGTGTGCGTATGTTTGGAGCCCCTCCCACATATAATTGCTTCGATACTCATACGCATATGTACCTACACATATATATGTTGATACGTGAATGTATAAACTTATGTGTACACATATGTACATAAGGGTATGCGTCAATGCACCAGATTCATGCAAATACATACATGCATATGTATATACGCAGCGATGTGTGCAGTATTATCAATATATGTGAATATAGGTCTGTCACCGGACACGTGCATGTCTTGTTGTTTGCGGTAGTATGTCCGAAGGCACTTACCTCTCCCTCGACAGTTATATTAAAAAGTTGCAGCGTAGTTGAGTTATCCAGAATGTGAAACCCTGTGTTGCTAAGACGATCTTTCAATGTTTCTTGACACCACGAAGTCATCGGTTTCTCTTCCCTGCACAACAGCAACACGCGCAAACATTCATATTAGCGACGGTCTGCATATGCGTGTGAAGACCACGGGTCTCAATGTGCAGAACACAAGTACATAGATACACACACGCTCAAGCAGACGGTTATTCAGTCACTGAGCCGTCAATAAACCCTCCTCGTTCAAAAAAGTGTACGTGGCTCCTTTTCACAAAAGTACGTATCTACAAACCGCTACGTTCACGTCTACCCCACCGCGTACATGTGTGTTTGAGTATACGCACATATATATATGTATATGTATATGCACAATTCCACACGCGCGCACACACACACATATATACAGAAGGGTACGCGTCTACGAAGCGTTATTGTAAATGCATACCTTGTATGTATTACATGTGAAAATAAGTGTATACGTTGCGCGCTCAGCGTGCCAACACAAAGGGCTTACTATACGTCTCGCAGTCTGTACACGTGCGTGTGTGTAAATATGCAAACAAAGGTACACTTGTAGTGTGGAAGAGAGCTACTATAAGTGCATCATTCCCCCTGCATATGATGTGTGAGTATATTATATACATATGGGGATGTAGACGCCACGCAATACATAGAAACCACTAGGTCATGTGCACAACGCATATGAAGAAGACGTGCTCATATATGCTCGCAGAACGCAAGCAAACACGCACACGAGACGTAGTTCCACAGAAACGAGAGCTTAGCGCATAAAAAAACACATAACATACATACAGGCCTACAGACGACCTAGAGATCAACTGTAGTTGCATCTACAAGTATATTTATATACATATATAAATGTAAACATATGCGTATATGCGCGTATATGTACTTCAGTGCAGCATATATTGCTGTAGTGCAGCATATTTGTGCTGCAGTGCAACATTTATGCATGTAAGTGCGTCAGTGCAGTAGGGAGGTGCTCCTTCACAGAATAGTGCATGTACTGTGGTGTATGACTTTCCTGTACAGATACATGTGCTTCAGCGCAGCAACAAGGCGTGTGTATACATGTTTGAGTACAGCTGTGTGGTGGTTTTCTACACTATTGCTCTTGCTTCTCCTACAATATTGCAAAACCTAGCCATAACTCATTTCAGAGAGTGCTCCGCGCGAAAACTCGTGTACAACTGTATATAAGATAGTTCATGAGGCGAACTTTCTCTAGTGCGTTCGCCTGTATATATAATAAGGCTATCTACTAAAGATGAAAACTATGTCATCACCAACTCACACCCTCAGAAAGAAAGAACCTTCCTCCACTTTCACGCAGTGGTACCTTCGACGTACATATCTGTCTCACGCCCTCGCAAAACGCACGAAAAGACTCTTGCACCACATCGAGAATGTATATACGTATATATGTATGTGTATACCGAGAGAATATACATATATATGTGTATGTGTGTATAATTACGTTATCATGTATCTGTATATTTTAGACGATATGTAATCACAGCAAACCGCAGACACAATACACGGATGTACCAGCGTCATAGCGTATGTGCAAGCAGGATAACTTCTTCTCAGAGATGTACCTATAACTCTAACATTAGCACCCACTTAGCCTCATGTACTTACACGTACACTAACCAATACTAGCGCTCGGCGTATAAATGTATATAGGTGTATATACAGTTGAAAAGAATGACACATACAGCTGTACATACGTAGTACCTACACGCTATACTGCAGCTCGGCATACATATTTGTAGCCCCTAAATGAAGACATATATAGCCAGCCCTACATACTTGTGTCCCTACACACAGCATCTATATATATATATATATATATGCATCCTATATACGTAATTTCTAGAAGCAATATTACACCTTGACATATATGCTTATGAAGAAAATACTTCTGTCGCCCTGTATACTGAGTAGCGCACAAATGAGGACACATGCTGATGGGCTGAGGCTTACTTTGAGACAAATGGAATTTATATACTTGTGCATGTACATATATGTGTATATGTTTGAGTGTAAGCCATACGCCAACACTGCTTTTGATACTACTACTACTATTAATCCAGCTAGAACGGCGGGCTGTCCATCCATTTCGCCTCCACCATGTACGCGAGTGGTACACATAAATCGTCAGCATCAATTTCTCGATGTAGCTGTACGAGAGAGCTCCCGCAGTGTTCAAGCCTACTGACCGAGAGAGATGGCATGAAAAAGAAGGAAGCAAAAGAGAAGCAGTGTGCATATATACATGATATTATTATATACGTAAGAATGATCTATACATCACCGCCTACAGAGCCTCGGATGTATGCGTCGCTTGAAAGCTTCCGCATCTCCAGCTCAAGTCACGCGAATAGATACTGCGTTCTCACTGTAAAACATTCGGAGAGAGAGGAGACAGGGAAGAAGGAAGCACGAGAAAGACTGAGAGAGAGAAAGAAAGAAAAAAAGATAAAAAGGAGAAAGCGTCTTCTTACCAGTGGTACGAGCTCGGGTTCCATACCGAGCCTCGGCCTTCGAGAGGAGTCTGCATGCGTGAGGAGCACATTCACACGAGAATGTAGTACACGCAGGCAGAGGCTTTCAGCTTCTACATACAAGCTAGCCCTCAGCTAGCTTGTATATACATACATTCTCAATTTGGGTTGGTGTTGAAAAAGAAAATAAAAAAAGGAGGTGTGCAAACGACGAAGACAAGAAAACATAAAATCTCTTACGGAACTCCAACAGTGAAAGAAAAGTGGCGTACAAGTAGTTTTCAGGAGCTCTCTCACCACAAGTAGACATTCACATGCATACGCCGCCCACTCTCAAACACACACACACACACAGACGCACACAAATACACATTTGTAGAAATATCTGTCCTCCGAGAAGCGCAGTCCTCCCCTCGGGGCGCAATATATGAAACAGCGAACACTTGCAGACACACAAATAGACACAGACACAGATATGTACACACGTGTATCTGTATTAAAATGGTCTCCTCGTCGGCAAACACTTTCTCACACACACACACACACATACACACATGTACACACATGTCTCTATTGAAAAGGCTCCTCGTCTAGTGACAGCTTATAAGCGTTGCTTTCTATATGCCGGCTACACTGTGCTAACACACCTTGTGTTGTGTTCTGCAAATGCCCGTCCTCAATGTGCACGTATTTCGGCTTAACATTCCTCGCTCACGAACAGCAACGAGTGCACGTAGTCATATGTGCTTGACGGTGCTGCGGAGCCTCACTAACAACGTGCGCTTCTCTGTCTTTGTTTTTACCGCGTGCGAGTGTATTCTAACATACATATACATATGTATGTATGTCTGTGTATGTACATATACACACTATGTGGATATGTGAGCGTGTGTGTGTCTGTCTGTGTGGAGAAGAGAGCATTGACGACTCCAGAAACCATGTTTACAGGGAAATGTGAACGTTACTGTCGCTGTGGACGACTCGTGCGTAGGGCGAGTTCAGCATAAAGAAAGAAATACCCCAACACATATATGTAGTATGTGTCTGTCTGTTTGTTTCTGTCTGTCTGTGTCTGTCTATCTGTCTGTTTGTCTGTCTATCAGTCTGTTTGTCTGTCTCTGTATGTACATATATATATATATAAGCCATGTTTCAGTGAACGCACAATATACGTGTCGCCCAACAGAACGCGCTGCGAGAGGCCTGACCATTTGGCACGTAGTCGCAGGTTGGTGAGAAGTTGCTGAATTTACGTCGGCGTCTCTTTTGGACTTTTCTTGCTCACAAAATTTTCGATCTTTCTCTTTTTCTTCGATAGCAATTTGCTGCTTTTCTTCGCCCTTCGTAACCTCTGCAATCCGTGCTCGCTGCTGTTCCTCTTCACGGTTTCGCTTGTCTGCAGCAAGACGGTCTGAAAGAGAGAGACACACACACAACACAAACGGCAGCCGTGTGGACCGGTGTCTGTCTGTCTGTCTGTATATGTATATGTGTATGTATGTACATGTATGTATGTATATGTATGTATGTATATGTATGTATGTATATGTATATATGTATATGTATATACGTATATATGTATATATATTTATATATGTATATATGCATATTGTATATATGTATATATGTATGTATGTGCACTTTCTACTGCACAGAGTTTCCAACGGAGATATCTCTCAGAAACAGAAGATGGATCAACACTCGTGCAGGCTTTCACGCGTGTGTAATGTGTGTGTCCACCACACCTTACCAGTGTTCAATGAAACTTTTCACAGCAACAATCAAAACAAAACAGGCAGCAGTGATCTCCACAGCAAGGTGAAGACTGGAATTCAAAATAAAAGCAGAAAAACCACCATACATACGTACTGCAATCGCCTGCATACGGAACACATACATACTTGTGAAAATATATAAATATGTATACATACATATACATGTAAATGAAAACATTTATATACATGTATATTTATATGTTCATGATGTACTTATATATATACATACATATATGCGTTGTATGTAAATATCGTACTGCTACATTTAAACCGGCGGAGTACAATACACAAAGAACTTTTTTGGAGATGCTATAAATTCTTCATGAGAAGAAAACACAAGCCTTTCCTCTACAAGAAAGTGACTGTGGCCTAAGACAGTTGACTTCTCAGTGTCTTTTTGAGAAAGCGTGTAGACACGCTACACGAAAACGGGAAGCAGTAACAACAGTGGCAGATAGAACAGAAGAGAGATTCACAGCAAAACGTTGAGACGTCGATGGCAAGAGATCTCTAAAGGAAGCGTACGGCAGCTTCAACGAGTCTCCAAGACGCCGTTGTACACGTGCACACACACGCCACCACTGTATATCCACACACATACGTATGAACTTGCATATATCTATACAATATATATATCAGAAAGGTGTACACATGTACAATATATATACATGTATATGCACGTGCGTACGGCACGCAAAGGCGTGCAGTCGTCACATAATGCGGAAGACGTGAAGTGGACAGAGACGTTCACACACACACACACACACACATTCACACACACACACAAACACACAAATACACATACACACACAGAGTCACAAATGTCTAAGCCGCACAGAGTCTGCAGATAGTGTCAATAAGAGTACTGCAAACAGAACCGAACAAACACAAGATAGCTACGACGAGTTGAGACAAGCAACTAGACATCTCACAGGCATGTGTGCTTCAAAATTTCCCCAGGCGCCAGGCAGCGCTATTATAGCAACACGTATAGAGGAGCCTTTCATTATTTCTTTTACATTCTACTCTAGTTTTTTCGCGGCGACGTCTGTGCTGGAGAGGCAACGTCTTGGAGGGTGAGAAGTATTACCGCACACGTTTCCTCACACACAGAGACACACATACTCACACACTGCGCAGCTAGCGTACTC
>NW_026697042.1:0-57174 GCF_030435755.1 Ochotona princeps | reverse complement strand
TGGGAGAACAACTCCATTTGGCTCACTAACTTCACACACCATCAGGCTTCCAAGCAGCTCTCAAGGAAACTCAGTTTTCACACTCTATGCTTAATGCCCTTTGAGTGCCTAGGACTGAAATGAAGCTTGGTGAGCATCCCACACAAACGAATGCTCCAAATGCGGGTTTCACATGCCACCAACTCCACATTCACAGGCAACTTCAGCGCCACAGCCATTTTCAGATAGCCCTCAATGCAAAGGCTCTAGACGCAAAGATTGGTGTGAGAGCTAATTCAATCAAGGAAACACTGCATGTTGGTGAAGGGCATATTGAAGAAGGATCAGCCGAGTGGTTCTTGTGGGAGAACAACTCCATTTGGCTCACTAACTTCACACACCATCAGGCTTCAAGCAGCTCTCAAGGAAACTCAGTTTTCACACTCTATGCTTAGTGCCCTTTGAGTGCATTATCTAGGAATGAACCTGGTAGAGCATCCCACACAAATGAATGCTCCACATGCGGGTTTCACATGCCACCAACTCCACATTCACAGGCAACTTCAGCGCCACAGCCGTTTTCAGATAGCCTCAATGCAAAGGCTCTAGACGCAAATATTGGTGTGAGAGCTAATTCAATCGCATTTGAAGGGAACTTGATGTGGTGAAGGATATCGAAGTGGATCAGGGGGTGAGTGAACAACTCCATTTGGCTCACTACTTCACACACCATCAGGCTTCCAAGCAGCTCTCAAGGAAACTCAGTTTTCACACTCTATGCTTAGTGCCCTTTGAGTGCTAGGAATGAAGCTTGGTGAGCATCACACAAACGAATGCTCCACATGCGGTTTCACATGCCACCAACTCCACATTCACAGGCAACTTCAGCGCACAGCCATTTTCAGACAGCCCTCAATGCAAAGGCTCTAGACGCAAATATTGTGTGAGAGCTAATTCAATCAAGGAAACACTGCATGTTGGTGAAGGGCATATTGAAGAAGGATCAGCCGAGTGGTTCTTGTGGGAGAACAACTCATTTGGCTCACTAACTTCACACACCATCAGGCTTCCAAGCAGCTCTCAAGGAAACTCAGTTTTCACACTCTAAGCTTAGTGCCCTTTGAGTGCATTATCTAGGAATGAACTTGGTAGAGCATCCACACAAACGAATGCTCCACATGCGGGTTTCACATGCCACCAACTCCACATTCACAGGCACCTTCAGCGCCACAAGCCGTTTTCAGATAGCCCTCAATGCAAAGGCTCTAGACGCAAATATTGGTGTGAGAGCTAATTCAATCAAGGAAACACTGCATGTTGGTGAAGGGCATATTGAAGAAGGATCAGCCGAGTGGTTCTTGTGGAGAACAACTCCATTTGGCTCACTAACTTCACACACCATCAGGCTTCCACGCAGCTCTCAAGGAAATTCAGTTTTCACACTCTAGGCTTAGTGCCCTTTGAGTGCATTATCTAGGAATGAACCTGGTAGAGCATCCCACACAAACGAATGCTCCACATGCGGGTTTCACATGCACCAACTCCACATTCACAGGCAACTTCAGCGCCAAAGCCATTTTCAGATAGCCCTCAATGCAAAGGCTCTAGGTGCAAATATGGTGTGAGAGCTAATTCAATCAAGGAAACACTGCATGTTGGTGAAGGGCATATTGAAGAAGGATCAGCCGAGTGGTTCTTGTGGAGAACAACTCCATTTTGGCTCACTAACTTCACACACCATCAGGCTTCCAAGCAGCTCTCAAGGAAACTCAGTTTTCACACTCTATGCTTAGTGCCCTTTGTGTGCTTATGACTGAAATGAAGCTTGGTGAGCATCCCACACAAACGAATGCTCCTCATGCGGGTTTCACATGCACCAACTCCACATTCACAGGCAACTTCAGCGCCACAGCCGTTTTCAGATAGCCCTCAATGCAAAGGCTCTAGACGCAAATATTGGTGTGAGAGCTAATTCAATCAAGGAAACACTGCATGTTGGTGAAGGGCATATTGAAGAAGGATCAGCCGAGTGGTTCTTGTGGGAGAACAACTCCATTTGCTCACTAACTTCACACACCATCAGGCTTCCAAGCAGCTCTCAAGGAAATTCAGTTTCACACTTTATGCGTAGTGCCCTTTCACTGCATTATCTAGGAATGAACCTGGTAGAGCATCCCACACAAACGAATGCTCCACATGCGGGTTTCAACATGCCACCAACTCCACATTCACTGGCAACTTCAGCGCCACAGCCATTTCAGATAGCCCTCAATGCAAAGGCTCTAGACGCAAATATTTGTGTGAGAGCTAATTCAATCAAGGAAACACTGCATGTTGGTGAAGGGCATATTGAAGAAGGATCAGCCGAGTGGTTCTTGTGGGAGAACAACTCCATTTGGCTCACTAACTTCACACACCATCAGGCTTCCAAGCAGCTCTCAAGGAAACTCAGTTTTCACACTCTATGCTTAGTGCCCTTTGTGTGCCTGGACTGAAATGAAGCTTGCTGAGCATCCCACACAAACGAATACTCCACATGCGGGTTTCACATGCCACCAACTCCACATTCACAGGCAACTTCAGCGCCACAGCCGTTTTCAGATAGCCCTCAATGCAAAAGGCTCTAGACGCAAATATGGTGTGAGAGCTAATTCAATCAAGGAAACACTGCATGTTGATGAAGGGCATATTGAAGAAGGATCAGCCAAGTGGTTCTTGTGGGAGAACAACTCCATTTGGCTCACTAACTTCACACACCATCAGGCTTCCAAGGCAGCTCTCAAGGAAACTCAGTTTTCACACTCTATGCTTAGTGCCCTTTGAGTGCATTATCAAGGAATGAACCTGGTAGAGCATCCCACACAAACGAATGCTCCACATGCGGGTTTCACATGCCACCAACTCCACATTCTCACGCACCTTCAGCGCCACAGCCGTTTTCAGATAGCCCTCAATGCAAAGGCTCTAGACGCAAATATTGTGTGAGAGCTAATTCAATCAAGGAAACACTGCATGTTGGTGAAGGGCATATTGAAGAAGGATCAGCCGAGTGGTTCTTGTGGGAGAACAACTCCATTTGGCTCACTAACTTCACACACCATCAGCTTCCAAGCAGCTCTCAAGGAAACTCAGTTTTCACACTATATGCTTAGGGCCCTTTGAGTGCATTATCTAGGAATGAACCTGGTAGAGCATCCCACACAAACGAATGCTCCACATGCGGGTTTCACATGCCACCAACTCCACATTCACAGGCAACTTCAGCGCCACAGCCGTTTTCAGATAGCCCTCAATGCAAAGGCTCTAGACGCAAATATTGGTGTAGAGAGCTAATTCAATCAAGGAAACACTGCATGTTGGTGAAGGGCATATTGAAGAAGGATCAGCCGAGTGGTTCTTGTGGGGAGAACAACTCCATTTTGCTCACTAACTTCACACACCATCAGGCTTCCAAGCAGCTCTCATGGAAACTCAGTTTTCACACTCTAGGCTTAGTGCCCTTTGAGTGCATTATCTAGGAATGAACCTGGTAGAGCATCCCACACAAACGAATGCTCCACATACGGGTTTCACATGCCACCAACTCCACATTCACAGGTAACTTCAGCGCCACAGCCGTTTTCAGATAGCCCTCAATGCAAAGGCTCTAGACGCAAATATTTGTGTGAGAGCTAATTCAATCAAGGAAACACTGCATGTTGGTGAAGGGCATATTGAAGAAGGATCAGCCGAGTGGTTCTTGTGGGAGAACAACTCCATTTGGCTCACTAACTTCACACACCATCAGACTTCCAAGCAGCTCTCAAGGAAACTCAGTTTTCACACTATATGCTTAGTGCCCTTTGTGTGCCTAGGACTGAAATGAAGCTTGGTGAGCATCCCACACAAACGAATGCTCCTCATGCGGGTTTCACATGCCACCAACTCCACATTCACAGGCAACTTCAGTGCCACAGCCGTTTCAGATAGCCCTCAATGCAAAGGCTCTAGACGCAAATATTGTGTGAGAGCTAATTCAATCAAGGAAACACTGCATGTTGGTGAAGGGCATATTGAAGAAGGATCAGCCGAGTGGTTCTTGTGGGAGAACAACTCCATTTGGCTCACTAACTTCACACACCATCAGGCTTCCAAGCAGCTCTCAAGGAAACCAGTTTTCACACTCTAGGCTTAGTGCCCTTTGAGTGCATTATCTAGGAATGAACCTGGTAGAGCATCCCACACAAACGAATGCTCCACAAGCGGTTTCACATGCCACCAACTCCACATTCACAGGCAACTTCAGCACCACAGCCGTTTTCAGATAGCCCTCAATGCAAGGCTCTAGACGCAAATATTTGTGTGAGAGCTAATTCAATCAAGGAAACACTGCATGTTGGTGAAGCGCATATTGAAGAAGAATCAGCCGAGTGGTTCTTGTGGGAGAACAACTCCATTTGGATCACTAACTTCACACACCATCAGGCTTCAAGCAGCTCTCAAGAAACTCAGTTTTCACACTCTATGCTTAGTGCCCTTTGAGTGCCTAGGACTGAAATGAAGCTTGCTGAGCATCCCACACAAACGAATGCTCCACATGCGGGTTTCACATGCCACCAACTCCACATTCTCACGCAACTTCAGCGCCACAGCCGTTTTCAGATAGCCCTCAATGCAAAGGCTCTAGACGCAAATATTGGTGTGAGAGCTAATTCAATCAAGGAAACACTGCATGTTGGTGAAGGGCATATTGAAGAAGGATCAGCCAAGTGGTTCTTGTGGGAGAACAACTCCATTTGGCTCACTAACTTCACACACCATCAGGCTTCCAAGCAGCTCTCAAGGAAACTCAGTTTTCACACTCTATGCTTAATGCCCTTTGAGTGCCTAGGACTGAAATGAAGCTTGGTGAGCATCCCACACAAACGAATGCTCCAAATGCGGGTTTCACATGCCACCAACTCCACATTCACAGGCAACTTCAGCGCCACAGCCGTTTTCAGATAGCCCTCAATGCAAAGGCTCTAGACGCAAAGATTGGTGTGAGAGCTAATTCAATCAAGGAAACACTGCATGTTGGTGAAGGGCATATTGAAGAAGGATCAGCCAAGTGGTTCTTGTGGAGAACAACTCCATTTGGCTCACTAACTTCACACACCATCAGGCTTCCAAGCACCTCTCAAGGAAACTCAGTTTTCACACTCTATGCTTAGTGCCCTTTCACTGCATTATCTAGGAATGAACCTGGTAGAGCATCCCACACAAAAGAATGCTCCACATGCGGGTTTCACATGCCACCAACTCCACATTCACAGGCAACTTCAGCGCCACAGCCGTTTTCAGATAGCCCTCAATGCAAAGGCTCTAGAAGCAAATATTGGTGTGAGAGCTAATTCAATCAAGGAAACTCTGGCATGTTGGTGAAGGGCATATTGAAGAAGGATCAGCCGAGTGGTTCTTGGGGGAGAACAACTCATTTGGCTCACTAACTTCACACACCATCAGGCTTCCAAGCAGCTCTCAAGGAAACTCAGTTTTCACACTCTATGCTTAGTGCCCTTTGAGTGCCTAGGACTGAAATGAATCTTGGTGAGCATCCCACACAAACGAATGCTCCACATGCGGGTTTCACATGCCACCAACTCCACATTCACAGGCAACTTCAGCGCCACAGCCATTTTCAGACAGCCCTCAATGCAAAGGCTCTAGACGCAAATATTGGTGTGAGAGCTAATTCATCAAGGAAACATTGCATGTTGGTGAAGGGCATATTGAAGAAGGATCAGCCGAGTGGTTCTTGTGGGAGAACAACTCCATTTGGCTCACTAACTTCACACACCATCAGGCTTCCAAGCAGCTCTCAAGGAAACTCAGTTTTCACACTGTATGCTTAGTGCCCTTTGAGGCATTATCTAGGAATGAACCTGGTAGAGCATCCCACACAAACGAATGCTCCACAAGCGGGTTTCACATGCCACCAACTCCACATTCACAGGCAACTTCAGCACCACAGCCGTTTTCAGATAGCCCTCAATGCAAAGGCTCTAGACGCAAATATTTGTGTGAGAGCTAATTGCAAATCAAGGAAACACTGCATGTTGGTGAAGGGCATATTGAAGAAGGATCAGCCGAGTGGTTCTTGTGGGAGAACAACTCCATTTGGCTCACTACTTCACACACCATCAGGCTTCCAAGCAGCTCTCAAGGAAACTCAGTTTTCACACTCTATGCTTAGTGCCCTTTGAGTGCCTAGCACTGAAATGAAGCTTGCTGAGCATCCCACACAACGAATGCTCCACATGCGGGTTTCACATGCCACCAACTCCACATTCACAGGCAACTTCAGCGCCACAGCCGTTTTCAGATAGCCCTCAATGCAAAGGATCTAGACGCAAGATTGGTGTGAGAGCTAATTCAATCAAGGAAACACTGCATGTTGGTGAAGGGCATATTGAAGAAGGATCAGCCGAGTGGTTCTTGTGGGAGAACAACTCCATTTGGCCTCACTAACTTCACACACCATCAGGCTTCCAAGCAGCTCTCAAGGAAACTCAGTTTTCACACTCTAAGCTTAGTGCCCTTTGAGTGCATTATCTAGGAATGAACCTGGTAGAGCATCCCACACAAACGAATGCTCCACATGCGGGTTTCACATGCCACCAACTCCACATTCACAGGCACCTTCAGCGCCACAGCCGTTTTCAGATAGCCCTCAATGCAAAGGCTCTAGACGCAAATATTGGTGTGAGAGCTAATTCAATCAAGGAAACACTGCATGTTGGTGAAGGGCATATTGAAGAAGGATCAGCCGAGTGGTTCTTGTGGGAGAACAACTCCATTTTGGCTCACTAACTTCACACACCATCAGGCTTCCAAGCAGCTCTCAAGGAAACTCAGTTTTCACACTTTATGCTTAGTGCCCTTTCACTGCATTATCTAGGAATGAACCTGGTAGAGCATCCCACACAAACGAATGCTCCACATGCGGGTTTCACATGCCACCAACTCCACAATTCACAGGCAACTTCAGCGCCACAGCCATTTTCAGATAGCCCTCAATGCAAAGGCTCTAGACGCAAATATTGGTGTGAGAGCTAATTCAATCAAGGAAACACTGCATGTTGGTGAAGGGCATATTGAAGAAGGATCAGCCGAGTGGTTCTTGTGCAGAACAACTCCATTTGGCTCACTAACTTCACACACCATCAGGCTTCCAAGCAGCTCTCAAGGAAACTCAGTTTTCACACTCTATGCTTAGTGCCCTTTGTGTGCCTAGGACTGAAATGAAGCTTGCTGAGCATCCCACACAAACGAATACTCCACATGCGGGTTTCACATGCCACCAACTCCACATTCACAGGCAACTTCAGCCGCCACAGCCGTTTTCAGATAGCCCTCAATGCAAAGGCTCTAGACGCAAATATTGGTGTGAGAGCTAATTCAATCAAGGAAACACTGCATGTTGGTGAAGGGCATATTGAAGAAGGATCAGCCAAGGTGGTTCTTGTGGGAGAACAACTCCATTTGGCTCACTAACTTCACACACCACCAGGCTTCCAAGCAGCTCTCAAGGAAACTCAGTTTTCACACTCTATGCTTAGTGCCCTTTAGTGCATTATCTAGGAATGAACCTGGTAGAGCATCCCACACAAACGAATGCTCCACATGCGGGTTTCACATGCCACCAACTCCACATTCACAGGCAACTTCAGCGCCACAGCCGTTTTCAGATATCCCTCAATGCAAAGGCTCTAGACGCAAATATTGGTGTGAGAGCTAATTCAATCAAGGAAACACTGCATGTTGGTGAAGGCATATTGAAGAAGGATCAGCCGAGTGGTTCTTGTGGGAGAACAACTCCATTTGGCTCACTAACTTCACACACCATCAGGCTTCCAAGCAGCTCTCAGGAAACTCAGTTTTCACACTCTATGCTTAGTGCCCTTTGAGTGCATTATCTAGGAATGAACCTGGTAGAGCATCCCACACAAACGAATTGCTCCACGTGCGGGTTTCACATGCCACCAACTCCACATTCACAGGCAACTTCAGCACCACAGCCGTTTTCAGATAGCCCTCAATGCAAAGGCTCTAGACGCAAATATTGGTGTGAGAGCTAATTCAATCTAGGAAACACTGCATGTTGTTGAAGCGCATATTGAAGAAGGATCAGCCGAGTGGTTCTTGTGCAGAACAACTCCATTTGGCTCACTAACTTCACACAATGTCAGACTTCCAAGCAGCTCTCAAGGAAACTCAGTTTTCACACTCTATGCTTAGTGCCCTTTGTGTGCCTAGGACTGAAATGAAGCTTGGTGAGCATCCCACACAACGAATGCTCCACATGCGGGTTTCACATGCCACCAACTCCACATTCACAGGCAACTTCAGCGCCACAGCCATTTTCAGATAGCCCTCAATGCAAAGGCTCTAGACGCAAATATTGGTGTGAGAGCTAATTCAATCAAGGAAACACTGCATGTTGGTGAAGGGCATATTGAAGAAGGATCAGCCGAGTGGTTCTTGTGGGAGAACAACTCCATTTGGCTCACTAACTTCACACACCATCAGGCTTCCAAGCAGCTCTCAAGGAAACTCAGTTTTCACACTCTATGCTTAGTGCCCTTTGAGTGCCTAGGACTGAAATGAAGCTTGGTGAGCATCCCACACAAACGAATGCTCCACATGCGGGTTTCACATGCCACCAACTCCACATTCACAGGCAACTTCAGCGCCACAGCCGTTTTCAGATAGCCCTCAATGCAAAGGCTCTAGACGCAAATATTGGTGTGAGAGCTAATTCAATCAAGGAAACACTGCATGTTGGTGAAGGGAATATGAAGAAGGATCAGCCGAGTGGTTCTTGTGGGAGAACAACTCCATTTGGGCTCACTAACTTCACACACCATCAGGCTTCCAAGCAGCTCTCAAGGAAACTCAGTTTTCACACTCTATGCTTAGTGCCCTTTGAGTGCATTATCTAGGAATGAACCTGGTAGAGCATCCCACACAAACGAATGCTCCACATGCGGGTCAGCGCCACAGCCATTTTCAGATAGCCCTCAATGCAAAGTCTCTAGACGCAAATATTGGTGTGAGAGCTAATTCAATCAAGGAAACACTGCATGTTGGTGAAGGGCATATTGAAGAAGGATCAGCCGAGTGGTTCTTGTGGGAGAACAACTCCATTTGGCTCACTAACTTCACACACCATCAGGCTTCCAAGCAGCTCTCAAGGAAACTCAGTTTTCACACTCTATGCTTAGTGCCCTTTGAGTGCATTATCTAGGAATGAACCTGGTAGAGCATCCCACACAAACGAATGCTCCACGTGCGGGTTTCACATGCCACCAACTCCACATTCACAGGCAACTTCAGCGCCACAGCCATTTTCAGATAGCCCTCAATGCAAAGGCTCTAGACGCAAATATTGGTGTGAGAGCTAATTCAATCAAGGAAACACTGCATGTTGGTGTAGGGCATATTGAAGAAGGATCAGCCGAGTGGTTCTTGTGGGAGAACAACTCCATTTGGCTCACTAACTTCACACACCATCAAGCTTCCAAGCAGCTCTCAAGGAAACTCAGTTTTCACACTCTATGCTTAGTGCCCTTTGAGTGCATTATCTAGGAATGAACCTGGTAGAGCATCCACACAAACGAATGCTCCACATGCGGGTTTCACATGCCACCAACTCCACATTCACAGGCAACTTCAGCGCCACAGCCGTTTTCAGATAGCCCTCAATGCAAAGGCTCTAGACGCAAATATTTGTGTGAGAGCTAATTCAATCAAGGAAACACTGCATGTTGGTGAAGGGCATATTGAAGAAGGATCAGCCAAGTGGTTCTTGTGGGAGAACAACTCCATTTGGCTCACTAACTTCACACACCATCAGGCTTCCAAGCAGCTCTCAAGGAAACTCAGTTTTCACACTCTATGCTTAGTGCCCTTTGAGTGCATTATCTAGGAATGAACCTGGTAGAGCATCCCACACAAACGAATGCTCCTCATGCGGGTTTCACATGCCACCAACTCCACATTCACAGGCAACTTCAGCGCCACAGCCATTTTCAGATAGCCCTCAATGCAAAGGCTCTAGACGCAAATATTGGTGTGAGAGCTAATTCAATCAAGGAAACACTGCATGTTGGTGAAGGGCATATTGAAGAAGGATCAGCCGAGTGGTTCTTGTGGGAGAACAACTCCATTTGGCTCACTAACTTCACACACCATCAGGCTTCCAAGCAGCTCTCAGGAAACTCAGTTTCACACTCTATGCTTACTGCCCTTTGAGTGCATTATATAGGAATGAACCTGGTAGAGCATCCCACACAAACGAATGCTCCACATGCGGGTTTCACATGCCACCAACTCCACATTCACAGGCAACTTCAGCACCACAGCCGTTTTCAGATAGCCCTCAATGCAAAGGCTCTAGACGCAAATATTGGTGTGAGAGCTAATTCAATCAAGGAAACACTGCATGTTGGTGAAGCGCATATTGAAGAAGGATCAGCCGAGTGGTTCTTGTGGCAGAACAACTCCATTTGGCTCACTAACTTCACACACCATCAGGCTTCCAAGCAGCTCTCAAGGAAACTCAGTTTTCACACTCTATGCTTAGTGCCCTTTGTGAGCCTAGGACTGAAATGAAGCTTGGTGAGCATCCCACACAAACGAATGCTCCACATGCGGGTTTCACATGCCACCAACTCCACATTCACAGGCAACTTCAGCACCACAGCCGTTTTCAGATAGCCCTCAATGCAAAGGCTCTAGACGCAAAGATTGGTGTGAGAGCTAATTCAATCTAGGAAACACTGCATGTTGGTGAAGGGCATATTGAAGAAGGATCAGCCGAGTGGTTCTTGTGGGAGAACAACTCCATTTGGCTCACTAACTTCACACACCATCAGGCTTCCAAGCAGCTCTCAAGGAAACTCAGTTTTCACACTCTATGCTTAGTGCCCTTTGAGTGCCTAGGACTGAAATGAAGCTTGGTGAGCATCCCACACAAACGAATGCTCCACATGCGGTTTCACATGCCACCAACTCCACATTCACAGGCAACTTCAGCGCCACAGCCGTTTTCAGATAGCCCTCAATGCAAAGGTTGTAGACGCAAATATTGGTGTGAGAGCTAATTCAATCAAGGAACACTGCATGTTGGTGAAGGGAATATTGAAGAAGGATCAGCCGAGTGGTTCTTGTGGGAGAACAACTCCATTTGGCTCACTAACTTCACACACCATCAGGCTTCCAAGCAGCTCTCAAGGAAACTCAGTTTTCACACTCTATGCTTAGTGCCCTTTGAGTGCATTATCTAGGAATGAACCTGGTAGAGCATCCCACACAAACGAATGCTCCACATGCGGGTCAGCGCCACAGCCATTTTCAGATAGCCCTCAATGCAAAGGCTCTAGACGCAAATATTGGTGTGAGAGCTAATTCAATCAAGGAAACACTGCATGTTGGTGAAGGGCATATTGAAGAAGGATCAGCCGAGTGGTTCTTGTGGGAGAACAACTCCATTTGGCTCACTAACTTCACACACCATCAGGCTTGCAAGCAGCTCTCAAGGAAACTCAGTTTTCACACTCTATGCTTAGTGCCCTTTGAGTGCATTATCTAGGAATGAACCTGGTAGAGCATCCCACACAAACTAATGCTCCACGTGCTGGTTTCACATGCCACCACTCCACATTCACAGGCAACTTCAGCGCCACAGCCATTTTCAGATAGCCCTCAATGCAAAGGCTCTAGACGCAAATATTGGTGTGAGAGCTAATTCAATCAAGGAAACACTGCATGTTGGTTGAAGGGCATATTGAAGAAGGATCAGCCAAGTGGTTCTTGTGGAGAACAACTCCATTTGGCTCACTAACCACACACTATCAAGCTGCCAAGCAGCTCTCAAGGAAACTCAGTTTTCACACTCTATGCTTAGTGCCTTTGAGTGCCTAGGACTGAAATGAAGCTTGGTGAGCATCCCACACAAACGAATGCTCCACATGCGGTTTCACATGCCACCAACTCCACATTCACAGGCAACTTCAGCGCCACAGCCATTTTCAGACAGCACTCAATGCATAGGCTCTAGACGCAAATATTGGTGTGAGGAGCTAATTCAATCAACGAAACACTGCATGTTGGTGAAGGGCATATTGAAGAAGGATCAACCAAGTGGATCTTGTGGGAGAACAACTCCATTTGGCTCACTAACTTCACACAACCATCAGGCTTCCAAGCAGCTCTCAAGGAAACTCAGTTTTCACACTCTATGCTTAGTGCCCTTTGAGTGCATTATCTAGGAATGAACCTGGTAGAGCATCCCACACAAACGAATGCTCCTCATGCGGGTTTCACATGCCACCTACTCCACATTCACAGGCAACTTCAGCGCCACAGCCATTTTCAGATAGCCCTCAATGCAAAGGCTCTAGACGCAAATATTGGTGTGAGAGCTAATTCAATCAAGAAACACTGCATGTTGGTGAAGGGCATATTGAAGAAGGATCAGCCGAGTGGTTCTTGTGGGAGAACAACTCCATTTGGCTCACTAACTTCACACACCATCAGGCTTCCAAGCAGCTCTCAAGGAAACTCAGTTTTCACACTCTATGCTTACTGCCCTTTGAGTGCATTATATAGGAATGAACCTGGTAGAGCATCCCACACAAACGAATGCTCCACATGCGGGTTTCACATGCCACCAACTCCACATTCACAGGCAACTTCAGCACCACAGCCGTTTTCAGATAGCCCTCAATGCAAAGGCTCTAGACGCAAATATTGGTGTGAGAGCTAATTCAATCAAGGAAACACTGCATGTGGTGAAGCGCATATTGAAGAAGGATCAGCCGAGTGGTTCTTGTGGCAGAACAACTCCATTTGGCTCACTAACTTCACACAATATCAGACTTCCAAGCAGCTCTCAAGGAAACTCAGTTTTCACACTCTATGCTTAGTGCCCTTTGAGTGCATTATCTAGGAATGAACCTGGTAGAGCATCCCACACAAACGAATGCTCCACATGCGGGCAGCGCCACAGCCGTTTCAGATAGCCCTCAATGCAAAGGCTCTAGACGCAAATATTGGTGTGAGAGCTAATTCAATCAAGGAAACACTGCATGTTGGTGAAGGGCATATTGAAGAAGGATCAGCCGAGTGCTTCTTGTGGGAGAACAACTCCATTTGGCTCACAAACTTCACACACCATCAGGCTGCCAAGCAGCTCTCAAGGAAACTCAGTTTCACACTCTATGCTTAGTGCCCTTTGAGTGCATTATCTAGAATGAACCTGGTAGAGCATCCCAAACAAACGAATGCTCACATGCGGGTTTCACATGCCACCAACTCCACATTCTCACGCAACTTCAGCGCCACAGCCGTTTTCAGATAGCCCTCAATGCAAAGGCTCTAGACGCAAATATTGGTGTGAGAGCTAATTCAATCAAGGAAACACTGCATGTTGGTGAAGGGCATATTGAAGAAGGATCAGCGAGTGGTTCTTGTGGGAGAACAACTCCATTTGGCTCACTAACTTCACACACCATCAGGCTTCCAAGCAGCTCTCAGGAAACTCAGTTTTCACACTCTATGCTTAGTGCCCTTTGAGTGCATTATCTAGGAATGACCTGGTAGAGCATCCCACACAAACGAATGCTCCACATGCGAGTTTCACATGCCACCAACTCCACATTCTCACGCAACTTCAGCGCCACAGCCGTTTTCAGATAGCCCTCAATGCAAAGGCTCTAGACGCAAATATTGGTGTGAGAGCTAATTCAATCAAGGAAACACTGCATGTTGGTGAAGGGCATATTGAAGAAGGATCAGCCGAGTGGTTCTTGTGGGAGAACAACTATTTGGCTCACTAACTTCACACACCATCAGACTTCCAAGCAGCTCTCAAGAAACTCAGTTTTCACACTCTATGCTTAGTGCCCTTTCACTGCATTATCTAGGAATGAACCTGGTAGAGCATCCCACACAAACGAATGCTCCACATGCGGGTTTCACATGCCACCAACTCCACATTCACAGGCAACTTGAGCGCCACAGCCGTTTTCAGATAGCCCTCAATGCAAAGGCTCTAGACACAAATATTGGTGTGAGAGCTAATTCAATCAAGGAAACACTGCATGTTGGTGAAGGGCATATTGAAGAAGGATCAGCCGAGTGGTTCTTGTGGGAGAACAACTCCATTTGCTCACTAACTTCACACACCATCAGGCTTCCAAGCAGCTCTCAAGGAAACTCAGTTTTCACACTCTATGCTTAGTGCCCTTTGAGTGCATTATCTAGGAATGAACCTGGTAGAGCATCCCACACAAACGAATGCTCCACATGCGGGTTTCACATGCCACCAACTCCACATTCTCACGCAAACTTCAGCGCCACAGCCGTTTTCAGATAGCCCTCAATGCAAAGGCTCTAGACGCAAATATTGGTGTGAGAGCTAATTCAATCAAGGAAACCCTGCATGTTGGTGAAGGGCATATTGAAGAAGGATCAGCCGAGTGGTTCTTGTGGGAGAACAACTCCATTTGGCTCACTAACTTCACACACCATCAGGCTTCCAAGCAGCTCTCAAGGAAACTCAGTTTTCACACTCTAGCTTAATGCCCTTTGAGTGCATTATGTAGGAATGAACCTGGTAGAGCATCCCACACAAACCAATGCTCCACATGCGGTTTCACATGCCACCAACTCCACATTCACAGGCAACTCAGCGCCACAGCCGTTTTCAGATAGCCCTCAATGCAAAGGCTCTAGACGCAAATATTGGTGTGAGAGCTAATTCAATATAGGAAACACTCAATGTTGGTGAAGGGCATATTGAGAAGGATCAGCCGAGTGGTTCTTGTGGAGAACAACTCCATTTGGCTCACTAACTTCACACACCATCAGGCTTCCAAGCAGCTCTCAAGGAAACTCAGTTTTCACACTCTATGCTTAGTGCCCTTTGAGTGCATTATCTAGGAATGAACCTGGTAGAGCATCCCACACAAACAAATGCTCCACATGCGGGCAGCGCCACAGCCGTTTTCAGATAGCCCTCAATGCAAAGGCTCTAGACGCAAATATTGGTGTGAGAGCTAATTCAATCAAGGAAACACTGCATGTTGGTGAAGGGCATATTGAAGAAGGATCAACCGAGTGGTTCTTGTGGGAGAACAACTCCATTTGGCTCACTAACTTCACACACCATCAGGCTTCCAAGCAGCTCTCAAGGAAACTCAGTTTTCACACTCTATGCTAGTGCCCTTTGAGTGCATTATCTAGAATGAACCTGGTAGAGCATCCTACACAAACGAATGCTCCACATGCGGGTTTCACATGCCACCAACTCCACATTCACAGGCAACTTCAGTGCCACAGCCGTTTTCAGATAGCCCTCAATGCAAAGGCTCTAGACACAAATATTGGTGTGAGAGCTAATTCAATCAAGGAAACACTGCATGTTGGTGAAGGGCATATTGAAGAAGGATCAGCCAAGTGGTTCTTGTGGAGAACAACTCCATTTGGCTCACTAACTCACACACCATCAGGTTTCCAAGCAGCTCTCAAGGAAACTCAGTTTTCACACTCTATGCTTAGTGCCCTTTGAGTGCATTATCTAGGAATGAACCTGGTAGAGCATCCCACACAAACGAATGCTCCACATGCGTGTTTCACATGCCACCAACTCCACATTCACAGGCAACTTCAGCGCCACAGCCGTTTTCAGATAGCCCTCACTGCAAAGGCTCTAGACGCAAATATTGGTGTGAGAGCTAATTCAATCAAGGAAACACTGCATGTTGGTGAAGGGCATAATTGAAGAAGGATCAGCCGAGTGGTTCTTGTGGCAGAACAACTCCCTTGGCTCACTAACTTCACACACCATCAGGCTTCCAAGCAGCTCTCAAGGAAACTCAGTTTTCACACTCTATGCTTAGTGCCCTTTGAGTGCCTAGGACTGAAATGAAGCTTGGTGAGCATCCCACACAAACGAATGCTCCACATGCAGGTTTCACATGCCACCAACTCCACATTCACAGGCAACTTCAGCTCCACAGCCGTTTTCAGACAGACCTCAATGCATAGGCTCTAGACGCAAATATTGGTGTGAGAGCTAATTCAATCAAGGAAACACTGCATGTTGGTGAAGGGCATATTGAAGAAGGATCAGCCGAGTGGTTCTTGTGGGAGAACAACTCCATTTGGCTCACTAACTTCACACACCATCAGGCTGCCAAGCAGGTCTCAAGGAAACTCAGTTTTCAAACTTTATGCTTAGTGCCCTTTGAGTGCATTATCTAGGAATGAACCTGGTAGAGCATCCCACACAAACGAATGCTCCACATGCGGGTTTCACATGCCACCAACTCCACATTCACAGGCAACTTCAGCGCCACAGCCGTTTTCAGATAGCCCTCAATGCAAAGGCTCTAGACGCAAATATTGGGGTGAGAGCTAATTCAATACAGGAAACACTCAATGTTGGTGAAGGGCATATTGAAGAAGGATCAGCCGAGTGGTTCTTGTGGGAGAACAACTCCATTTGGCTCACTAACTTCACACACCATCAGGCTTCCAAGCAGCTCTCAAGGAAACTCAGTTTTCACACTCTATGCTTAGTGCCCTTTGAGTGCCTAGGACTGAAATGAAGCTGGTAGAGCATCCCACACAAAAGAATGCTCCACATGCGGGTTTCACATGCCACCAACTCCACATTCACAGGCAACTTCAGCGCCACAGCCGTTTTCAGATAGCCCTCAATGCAAAGGCTCTAGACGCAAATATTGGTGTGAGAGCTAATTCAATCAAGGAAACACTACATGTTGGTGAAGGGCATATTGAAGAAGGATCAGCCGAGTGGTTCTTGTGGGAGAACAACTCCATTTGGCTCACTAACTTCACACACCATCAGGCTTCCAAGCAGCTCTCAAGGAAACTCAGTTTTCACACTCTATGCTTAGTGCCCTTTGAGTGCCTAGGACTGAAGTGAAGCTTGGTGAGCATCCCACACAAACGAATGCTCCACATGCGGGTTTCACATGCCACCAACTCCACATTCACAGGCAACTTCAGCGCCACAGCAGTTTTCAGACAGCCCTCAATGCATAGGCTTTAGACGCAAATATTGGTGTGAGAGCTAATTCAATCAAGGAAACACTGCATGTTGGTGAAGGGCATATTGAAGAAGGATCAGCCGAGTGGTTCTTGTGGGAGAACAACTCCATTTGGCTCACAAACTTCACACACCATCAGGCTGCCAAGCAGCTCTCAAGGAAACTCAGTTTTCAAACTGTATGCTTAGTGCCCTTTGAGTGCATTATCTAGGAATGAACCTGGTAGAGCATCCCACACAAACGAATGCTCCACATGCGGGTTTCACATGCCACCAACTCCACATTCACAGGCAACTTCAGCGCCACAACCGTTTTCAGATAGCCCTCAATGCAAAGGCTCTAGACGCAAATATTGGTGTGAGAGCTAATTCAATCAAGGAAACACTGCATGTTGGTGAAGGGCATATTGAAGAAGGATCAGACAAGTGGATCTTGTGGGAGAACAACTCCACTTGGCTCACTAACTTCACACACCATCAGGCTTCCAAGCAGCTCTCAAGGAAACTCAGTTTTCACACTCTATGCTTAGTGCCCTTTGAGTGCATTATCTAGGAATGAACCTGGTAGAGCATCCCACACAAACGAATGCTCCACATGCGGGTTTCACATGCCACCAACTCCACATTCACAGGCAACTTCAGCGCCACAGCCATTTTCAGATAGCCCTCAATGCAAAGGCTCTAGACGCAAATATTGGTGTGAGAGCTAATTCAATCAAGGAAACACTGCATGTTGGTGAAGGGCATATTGAAGAAGGATCAGCCGAGTGGTTCTTGTGGGAGAACAACTCCATTTGGCTCACTAACTTCACACACCATCAGGCTTCCAAGCAGCTCTCAAGGAAACTCAGTTTTCACGTTCTATGCTTAGTTGCCTTTGTGTGCCTAGGACTGAAATGAAGCTTGCTGAGCATCCCACACAAACGAATACTCCACATGCGGGTTTCACATGCCACCAACTCCACAGTCACAGGCAACTTCAGGGCCACAGCCGTTTTCAGACAGCCCTCAATGCATAGGCTCTAGACACAAATATTGGTGTGAGAGCTAATTCAATCAATGAAACATTGCATGTTGGTGAAGGGCATATTGAAGAAGGATCAGCCAAGTGGTTCTTGTGGGAGAACAACTCCATTTGGCTCACTAACTTCACACACCATCAGGCTTCCAAGCAGCTCTCAAGGAAACTCAGTTTTCACACTCTATGCTTAGTGCCCTATGAGTGCATTATGTAGGAATGAACCTGGTAGAGCATCCCACACAAACGAATGCTCCACATGCGGGTTTCACATGCCACCAACTCCACATTCTCACGCAACTTCATCGCAACAGCCGTTTTCAGATAGCCCTCAATGCAAAGGCTCTAGACGCAAATATTGGTGTGAGAGCTAATTCAATCAAGGAAACACTGCATGTTGGTGAAGGGCATATTGAAGAAGGATCAGCCGAGTGGTTCTTGTGGGAGAACAACTCCATTTGGCTCACTAACTTCACACACCATCAGGCTTCCAAGCAGCTCTCAAGGAAACTCAGTTTTCACACTCTATGCTTAGTGCCCTTTGGGTGCCTAGGACTGAAATGAAGCTTGGTGAGCATCCCACACAAACGAATGCTCCACATGCGGGTTTCACATGCCACCAACTCCACATTCACAGGCAACTTCAGCGCCACAGCCATTTTCAGATAGCCCTCAATGCAAAGGCTCTAGACGGAAAGATTGGTGTGAGATCTAATTCAATCAAGGAAACACTGCATGTTGGTGAAGGGCATATTGAAGAAGGATCAGCCAAGTGGTTCTTGTGGGAGAACAACTCCATTAGGCTCACTAACTTCACACACCATCAGGCTTCCAAGCATCTCTCAAGGAAACTCAGTTTTCACACTTTATGCTTAGTGCACTTAGAGTGCATTATCTAGGAATGAACCTGGTAGAGCATCCCACACAAACGAATGCTCCACATGCGGGTTTCACATGCCAACAACTCCACATTCACAGGCAACTTCAGCGCCACAACCGTTTTCAGATAGCCCTCAATGCAAAGGCTCTAGACGCAAGTATTGGTGTTAGAGCTAATTCAATCAAGGAAACACTGCATGTTGGTGAAGGGCATATTGAAGAAGGATCAGCCAAGTGGATCTTGTGGGAGAACAACTCCACTTGGCTCACTAACTTCACACACCATCAGGCTTCCAAGCAGCTCTCAAGGAAACTCAGTTTTCACACTCTATGCTTAGTGCCCTTTCACTGCATTATCTAGGAATGAACCTGGTAGAGCATCCCACACAAAAGAATGCTCCACATGCGGGTTTCACATGCCACCAACTCCACATTCACAGGCAACTTCAGCGCCACAGCCGTTTTCAGATAGCCCTCAATGCAAAGGCTCTAGACGCAAATATTGGTGTGAGAGCTAATTCAATCAAGGAAACACTACATGTTGGTGAAGGGCATATTGAAGAAGGATCAGCCGAGTGGTTCTTGTGGGAGAACAACTCCATTTGGCTCACTAACTTCACACACCATCAGGCTTCCAAGCAGCTCTCAAGGAAACTCAGTTTTCACACTCTATGCTTAGTGCCCTTTGAGTGCCTAGGACTGAAGTGAAGCTTGGTGAGCATCCCACACAAACGAATGCTCCACATGCGGGTTTCACATGCCACCAACTCCACATTCACAGGCAACTTCAGCGCCACAGCAGTTTTCAGACAGCCCTCAATGCATAGGCTTTAGACGCAAATATTGGTGTGAGAGCTAATTCAATCAAGGAAACACTGCATGTTGGTGAAGGGCATATTGAAGAAGGATCAGCCGAGTGGTTCTTGTGGGAGAACAACTCCATTTGGCTCACAAACTTCACACACCATCAGGCTGCCAAGCAGCTCTCAAGGAAACTCAGTTTTCAAACTGTATGCTTAGTGCCCTTTGAGTGCATTATCTAGGAATGAACCTGGTAGAGCATCCCACACAAACGAATGCTCCACATGCGGGTTTCACATGCCACCAACTCCACATTCACAGGCAACTTCAGCGCCACAACCGTTTTCAGATAGCCCTCAATGCAAAGGCTCTAGACGCAAATATTGGTGTGAGAGCTAATTCAATCAAGGAAACACTGCATGTTGGTGAAGGGCATATTGAAGAAGGATCAGACAAGTGGATCTTGTGGGAGAACAACTCCACTTGGCTCACTAACTTCACACACCATCAGGCTTCCAAGCAGCTCTCAAGGAAACTCAGTTTTCACACTCTATGCTTAGTGCCCTTTGAGTGCATTATCTAGGAATGAACCTGGTAGAGCATCCCACACAAACGAATGCTCCACATGCGGGTTTCACATGCCACCAACTCCACATTCACAGGCAACTTCAGCGCCACAGCCATTTTCAGATAGCCCTCAATGCAAAGGCTCTAGACGCAAATATTGGTGTGAGAGCTAATTCAATCAAGGAAACACTGCATGTTGGTGAAGGGCATATTGAAGAAGGATCAGCCGAGTGGTTCTTGTGGGAGAACAACTCCATTTGGCTCACTAACTTCACACACCATCAGGCTTCCAAGCAGCTCTCAAAGAAACTCAGTTTTCACGTTCTATGCTTAGTGGCCTTTGTGTGCCTAGGACTGAAATGAAGCTTGCTGAGCATCCCACACAAACGAATACTCCACATGCGGGTTTCACATACCACCAACTCCACAGTCACAGGCAACTTCAGGGCCACAGCCGTTTTCAGATAGCCCTCAATGCATAGGCTCTAGACGCAAATATTGGTGTGAGAGCTAATTCAATCAATGAAACATTGCATGTTGGTGAAGGGCATATTGAAGAAGGATCAGCCAAGTGGTTCTTGTGGGAGAACAACTCCATTTGGCTCACTAACTTCACACACCATCAGGCTTCCAAGCAGCTCTCAAGGAAACTCAGTTTTCACACTCTATGCTTAGTGCCCTATGAGTGCATTATGTAGGAATGAACCTGGTAGAGCATCCCACACAAACGAATGCTCCACATGCGGGTTTCACATGCCACCAACTCCACATTCTCACGCAACTTCATCGCAACAGCCGTTTTCAGATAGCCCTCAATGCAAAGGCTCTAGACGCAAATATTGGTGTGAGAGCTAATTCAATCAAGGAAACACTGCATGTTGGTGAAGGGCATATTGAAGAAGGATCAGCCGAGTGGTTCTTGTGGGAGAACAACTCCATTTGGCTCACTAACTTCACACACCATCAGGCTTCCAAGCAGCTCTCAAGGAAACTCAGTTTTCACACTCTATGCTTAGTGCCCTTTGGGTGCCTAGGACTGAAATGAAGCTTGGTGAGCATCCCACACAAACGAATGCTCCACATGCGGGTTTCACATGCCACCAACTCCACATTCACAGGCAACTTCAGCGCCACAGCCATTTTCAGATAGCCCTCAATGCAAAGGCTCTAGACGGAAAGATTGGTGTGAGATCTAATTCAATCAAGGAAACACTGCATGTTGGTGAAGGGCATATTGAAGAAGGATCAGCCGAGTGGTTCTTGTGGGAGAACAACTCCATTTGGCTCACTAACTTCACACACCATCAGGCTTCCAAGCAGCTCTCAAGGAAACTCAGTTTTCACGTTCTATGCTTAGTGGCCTTTGTGTGCATTATCTAGGAATGAACCTGGTAGAGCATCCCACACAAAAGAATGCTCCACATGCGGGTTTCACATGCCACCAACTCCACATTCACAGGCAACTTCAGCGCCACAGCCATTTTCAGATAGCCATCAATGCAAAGGCTCTAGACGCAAATATTGGTGTGAGAGCTAATTCAATCAAGGAAACACTGCATGTTGGTGAAGGGCATATTGAAGAAGGATAAGCCGAGTGGTTCTTGTGGGAGAACAACTCCATTTGGCTCACTAACTTCACACACCATCAGGCTTCCAAGCAGCTCTCAAGAAAACTCAGTTTTCACACTCTATGCTTAGTGCCCTTTGAGTGCCTAGGACTGAAATGAAGCTTGCTGAGCATCCCACACAAACGAATGCTCCACATGCGGGTTTCACATGCCACCAACTCCACATTCACAGGCAACTTCTGCGCCACAGCCATTTTCAGATAGCCCTCAATGCAAAGGCTCTAGACGCAAATATTGGTGTGAGAGCTAATTCAATCAAGGAAACACTGCATGTTGGTGAAGGGCATATTGAAGAAGGATCAGCCGAGTGGTTCTTGTGGGAGAACAACTCCATTTGGCTCACTAACTTCACACACCATCAGGCTTCCAAGCAGCTCTCAAGGAAACTCAGTTTTCACACTCTATGCTTAGTGCCCTTTGAGTGCATTATCTAGGAATGAACCTGGTAGAGCATCCCACACAAACGAATGCTCCACATGCGGGTTTCACATGCCACCAACTCCACATTCACAGGCAACTTCAGCGCCACAGCCATTTTCAGATAGCCCTCAATGCAAAGGCTCTAGACGCAAATATTGGTGTGAGAGCTGATTCAATCAAGGAAACACTGCATGTTGGTGAAGGGCATATTGAAGAAGGATCAACCAAGTGGTTCTTGTGGGAGAACAACTCCATTTGGCTCACTAACTTCACACACCATCAGGTTTCCAAGCATCTCTCAAGGAAACTCAGTTATCAAACTGTATGCTTAGTGCCCTTTGAGTGCATTATCTAGGAATGAACCTGGTAGAGCATCCCACACAAAAGAATGCTCCACATGCGGGTTTCACATGCCACCAACTCCACATTCACAGGCAACTTCAGCGCCACAGCTGTTTTCAGATAACCCTCAATGCAAAGGCTCTAGACACAAATATTGGTGTGAGAGCTAATTCAATCAAGGAAACACTGCATGTTGGTGAAGGGCATATTGAAGAAGGATCAGCCGAGTGGTTCTTGTGGCAGAACAACTCCGTTTGGCTCACTAACTTCACACACCATCAGGCTTCCAAGCAGCTCTCAAGGAAACTCAGTTTTCACACTCTATGCTTAGTGCCCTTTGAGTGCCTAGGACTGAAATGAAGTTTGCTGAGCATCCCACACAAACGAATGCTCCACATGCGGGTTTCACATGCCACCAACTCCACATTCACAGGCAACTTCAGCGCCACAGCCGTTTTCAGATAGCCCTCAATGCAAAGGCTCTAGACGCAAATATTGGGGTGAGAGCTAATTCAATACAGGAAACACTGCATGTTGGTGAAGGGCATATTGAAGAAGGATCAGCCGAGTGGTTCTTGTGGGAGAACAACTCCATTTGGCTCACTAACTTCACACACCATCAGGCTTCCAAGCAGCTCTCAAGGAAACTCAGTTTTCACACTCTATGCTTAGTGCCCTTTGAGTGCCTAGGACTGAAATGAAGCTTGGTGAGCATCCCACACAAACGAATGCTCCACATGCGGGTTTCACATGCCACCAACTCCACATTCACAGGCAACTTCAGCGCCACAGCCGTTTTCAGATAGCCCTCAATGCAAAGGCTCTAGACGCAAATATTGGTGTGAGAGCTAATTCAATCAAGGAAACACTGCATGTTGGTGAAGGGAATATTGAAGAAGGATCAGCTGAGTGGTTCTTGTGGGAGAACAACTCCATTTGGCTCACTAACTTCACACACCATCAGGCTTCCAAGCAGCTCTCAAGGAAACTCAGTTTTCACACTCTATGCTTAGTGCCCTTTGAGTGCATTATCTAGGAACGAACCTGGTAGAGCATCCCACACAAACGAATGCTCCACATGCGGGCAGCGCCACAGCCATTTTCAGATAGCCCTCAATGCAAAGGCTCTAAACGCAAGTATTGGTGTGAGAGCTAATTCAATCAAGGAAACACTGCATGTTGGTGAAGGGCATATTGAAGAAGGATCAGCCAAGTGGATCTTGTGGGAGAGCAACTCCACTTGGCTCACTAACTTCACACACCATCAGGCTTCCAAGCAGCTCTCAAGGAAACCCAGTTTTCACACTCTATGCTTAGTGCCCTTTCACTGCATTTTCTAGGAATGAACCTGGTAGAGCATCCCACATAAAAGAATGCTCCACATGCGGGTTTCACATGCCACCAACTCCACATTCACAGGCAACTTCAGCGCCACAGCCGTTTTCAGATAGCCCTCAATGCAAAGGCTCTAGACGCAAATATTGGTGTGAGAGCTAATTCAATCAAGGAAACACTGCATGTTGGTGAAGGGCATATTGAAGAAGGATCAGCCGAGTGGTTCTTGTGGGAGAACAACTCCATTTGGCTCACTAACTTCACACACCATCAGGCTTCCAAGCAGCTCTCAAGGAAACTCAGTTTTCACACTTTATGCTTAGTGCACTTAGAGTGCATTATCTTGGAATGAACCTGGTAGAGCATCCCACACAAACGAATGCTCCACATGCGGGTTTCACATGCCACCAACTCCACATTCACAGGCAACTTCAGCGCCACAACCGTTTTCAGATAGCCCTCAATGCAAAGGCTCTAGACGCAAGTATTGGTGTGAGAGCTAATTCAATCAAGGAAACACTGCATGTTGGTGAAGGGCATATTGAAGAAGGATCAGCTGAGTGGTTCTTGTGGGAGAACAACTCCATTTGGCTCACTAACTTCACACACCATCAGGCTTCCAAGCAGCTCTCAAGGAAACTCAGTTTTCACACTCTATGCTTAGTGCCCTTTGAGTGCATTATCAAGGAATGAACCTGGTAGAGCATCCCACACAAACGAATGCTCCACATGCGGGTTTCACATGCCACCAACTCCACATTCACAGGCAACTTCAGCGCCACAGCCATTTTCAGATAGCCCTCAATGCAAAGTCTCTAGACGCAAATATTGGGGTGAGAGCTAATTCAATACAGGAAACACTCAATGTTGGTGAAGGGCATATTGAAGAAGGATCAACCAAGTGGTTCTTGTGGGAGAACAACTCCATTTGGCTCACTAACTTCACACACCATCAGGTTTCCAAGCATCTCTCAAGGAAACTCAGTTTTCAAACTGTATGCTTAGTGCCCTTTGAGTGCGTTATCTAGGAATGAACCTGGTAGAGCATCCCACACAAAAGAATGCTCCACATGCGGGTTTCACATGCCACCAACTCCACATTCACAGGCAACTTCAGCGCCACAGCCGTTTTCAGATAACCCTCAATGCAAAGGCTCTAGACACAAATATTGGTGTGAGAGCTAATTCAATCAAGGAAACACTGCATGTTGGTGAAGGGCATATTGAAGAAGGATCAGCCGAGTGGTTTTTGTGCGAGAACAACTCCATTTGGCTCACTAACTTCACACACCATCAGGCTTCCAAGCAGCTCTCAAGGAAACTCAGTTTTCACACTCTATGCTTAGTGCCCTTTCACTGCATTATCTTGGAATGAACCTGGTAGAGCATCCCACACAAACGAATGCTCCACATGCGGGTTTCACATGCCACCAACTCCACATTCACAGGCAACTTCAGCGCCACAGCCGTTTTCAGATAGCCCTCAATGCAAAGGCTCTAGACGCAAATATTGGTGTGAGAGCTAATTCAATCAAGGAAACACTGCATATTGGTGAAGGGCATATTGAAGAAGGATCAGCCGAGTGGTTCTTGTGGGAGAACAACTCCATTTGGCTCACTAACTTCACACATCATCAGGCTTCCAAGCAGCTCTCAAGGAAACTCAGTTTTCACACTCTATGCTTAGTGCCCTTTGAGTGCCTAGGACTGAAATGAAGCTTGCTGAGCATCCCACACAAACGAATGCTCCACATGCGGGTTTCACATGCCACCAACTCCACATTCACAGGCAACTTCAGCGCCACAGCCGTTTTCAGATAGCCCTCAATGCAAAGGCTCTAGACGCAAATATTGGGGTGAGAGCTAATTCAATACAGGAAACACTCAATGTTGGTGAAGGGCATATTGAAGAAGGATCAGCCGAGTGGTTCTTGTGGGAGAACAACTCCATTAGGCTCACTAACTTCACACACCATCAGGCTTCCAAGCAGCTCTCAAGGAACTCAGTTTTCACACTCTATGCTTAGTGCCCTTTGAGTGCCTAGGACTGAAATGAAGCTTGGTGAGCATCCCACACAAACGAATGCTCCACATGCGGGTTTCACATGCCACCAACTCCACATTCACAGGCAACTTCAGCGCCACAGCCGTTTTCAGATAGCCCTCAATGCAAAGGCTCTAGACGCAAATATTGGTGTGAGAGCTAATTCAATCAAGGAAACACTGCATGTTGGTGAAGGGCATATTGAAGAAGGATCAGACAAGTGGATCTTGTGGGAGAACAACTCCACTTGGCTCACTAACTTCACACACCATCAGGCTTCCAAGCAGCTCTCAAGGAAACTCAGTTTTCACACTCTATGCTTAGTGCCCTTTGAGTGCATTATCTAGGAATGAACCTGGTAGAGCATCCCACACAAACGAATGCTCCACATGCGGGTTTCACATGCCACCAACTCCACATTCACAGGCAACTTCAGCGCCACAGCCATTTTCAGATAGCCCTCAATGCAAAGGCTCTAGACGCAAATATTGGTGTGAGAGCTAATTCAATCAAGGAAACACTGCATGTTGGTGAAGGGCATATTGAAGAAGGATCAGCCGAGTGGTTCTTGTGGGAGAACAACTCCATTAGGCTCACTAACTTCACACACCATCAGGCTTCCAAGCAGCTCTCAAGGAAACTCAGTTTTCACACTCTATGCTTAGTGCCCTATGAGAGCCTAGGACTGAAATGAAGCTTGCTGAGCATCCCACACAAACGAATACTCCACATGCGGGTTTCACATGCCACCAACTCCACAGTCACAGGCAACTTCAGGGCCACAGCCGTTTTCAGACAGCCCTCAATGCATAGGCTCTAGACGCAAATATTGGTGTGAGAGCTAATTCAATCAATGAAACATTGCATGTTGGTGAAGGGCATATTGAAGAAGGATCAGCCAAGTGGTTCTTGTGGGAGAACAACTCCATTTGGCTCACTAACTTCACACACCATCAGGCTTCCAAGCAGCTCTCAAGGAAACTCAGTTTTCACACTCTATGCTTAGTGCCCTATGAGTGCATTATGTAGGAATGAACCTGGTAGAGCATCCCACACAAACGAATGCTCCACATGCGGGTTTCACATGCCACCAACTCCACATTCTCACGCAACTTCATCGCAACAGCCGTTTTCAGATAGCCCTCAATGCAAAGGCTCTAGACGCAAATATTGGTGTGAGAGCTAATTCAATCAAGGAAACACTGCATGTTGGTGAAGGGCATATTGAAGAAGGATCAGCCGAGTGGTTCTTGTGGGAGAACAACTCCATTTGGCTCACTAACTTCACACACCATCAGGCTTCCAAGCAGCTCTCAAGGAAACTCAGTTTTCACACTCTATGCTTAGTGCCCTTTGGGTGCCTAGGACTGAAATGAAGCTTGGTGAGCATCCCACACAAACGAATGCTCCACATGCGGGTTTCACATGCCACCAACTCCACATTCACAGGCAACTTCAGCGCCACAGCCATTTTCAGATAGCCCTCAATGCAAAGGCTCTAGACGGAAAGATTGGTGTGAGATCTAATTCAATCAAGGAAACACTGCATGTTGGTGAAGGGCATATTGAAGAAGGATCAGCCGAGTGGTTCTTGTGGGAGAACAACTCCATTTGGCTCACTAACTTCACACACCATCAGGCTTCCAAGCAGCTCTCAAGGAAACTCAGTTTTCACACTCTATGCTTAGTGCCCTTTGAGTGCATTATCTAGGAATGAACCTGGTAGAGCATCCCACACAAAAGAATGCTCCACATGCGGGTTTCACATGCCACCAACTCCACATTCACAGGCAACTTCAGCGCCACAGCCATTTTCAGATAGCCATCAATGCAAAGGCTCTAGACGCAAATATTGGTGTGAGAGCTAATTCAATCAAGGAAACACTGCATGTTGGTGAAGGGCATATTGAAGAAGGATAAGAAGAGTGGTTCTTGTGGCAGAACAACTCCATTTGGCTCACTAACTTCACACACCATCAGGCTTCCAAGCAGCTCTCAAGAAAACTCAGTTTTCACACTCTATGCTTAGTGCCCTTTGAGTGCCTAGGACTGAAATGAAGCTTGCTGAGCATCCCACACAAACGAATGCTCCACATGCGGGTTTCACATGCCACCAACTCCACATTCACAGGCAACTTCTGCGCCACAGCCATTTTCAGATAGCCCTCAATGCAAAGGCTCTAGACGCAAATATTGGTGTGAGAGCTAATTCAATCAAGGAAACACTGCATGTTGGTGAAGGGCATATTGAAGAAGGATCAGCCGAGTGGTTCTTGTGGGAGAACAACTCCATTTGGCTCACTAACTTCACACACCATCAGGCTTCCAAGCAGCTCTCAAGGAAACTCAGTTTTCACACTCTATGCTTAGTGCCCTTTGAGTGCATTATCTAGGAATGAACCTGGTAGAGCATCCCACACAAACGAATGCTCCACATGCGGGTTTCACATGCCACCAACTCCACATTCACAGGCAACTTCAGCGCCACAGCCATTTTCAGATAGCCCTCAATGCAAAGGCTCTAGACGCAAATATTGGTGTGAGAGCTGATTCAATCAAGGAAACACTGCATGTTGGTGAAGGGCATATTGAAGAAGGATCAACCAAGTGGTTCTTGTGGGAGAACAACTCCATTTGGCTCACTAACTTCACACACCATCAGGTTTCCAAGCATCTCTCAAGGAAACTCAGTTATCAAACTGTATGCTTAGTGCCCTTTGAGTGCATTATCTAGGAATGAACCTGGTAGAGCATCCCACACAAAAGAATGCTCCACATGCGGGTTTCACATGCCACCAACTCCACATTCACAGGCAACTTCAGCGCCACAGCTGTTTTCAGATAACCCTCAATGCAAAGGCTCTAGACACAAATATTGGTGTGAGAGCTAATTCAATCAAGGAAACACTGCATGTTGGTGAAGGGCATATTGAAGAAGGATCAGCCGAGTGGTTCTTGTGGCAGAACAACTCCATTTGGCTCACTAACTTCACACACCATCAGGCTTCCAAGCAGCTCTCAAGGAAACTCAGTTTTCACACTCTATGCTTAGTGCCCTTTGAGTGCCTAGGACTGAAATGAAGTTTGCTGAGCATCCCACACAAACGAATGCTCCACATGCGGGTTTCACATGCCACCAACTCCACATTCACAGACAACTTGAGCGCCACAGCCGTTTTCAGATAGCCCTCAATGCAAAGGCTCTAGACGCAAATATTGGGGTGAGAGCTAATTCAATACAGGAAACACTGCATGTTGGTGAAGGGCATATTGAAGAAGGATCAGCCGAGTGGTTCTTGTGGGAGAACAACTCCATTTGGCTCACTAACTTCACACACCATCAGGCTTCCAAGCAGCTCTCAAGGAAACTCAGTTTTCACACTCTATGCTTAGTGCCCTTTGAGTGCATTATCTAGGAATGAACCTGGTAGAGCATCCCACACAAACGAATGCTCCACATGCGGGTTTCACATGCCACCAACTCCACATTCACAGGCAACTTCAGCGCCACAGCCGTTTTCAGATAGCCCTCAATGCAAAGGCTCTAGACGCAAATATTGGTGTGAGAGCTAATTCAATCAAGGAAACACTGCATGTTGGTGAAGGGAATATTGAAGAAGGATCAGCTGAGTGGTTCTTGTGGGAGAACAACTCCATTTGGCTCACTAACTTCACACACCATCAGGCTTCCAAGCAGCTCTCAAGGAAACTCAGTTTTCACACTCTATGCTTAGTGCCCTTTGAGTGCATTATCTAGGAACGAACCTGGTAGAGCATCCCACACAAACGAATGCTCCACATGCGGGCAGCGCCACAGCCATTTTCAGATAGCCCTCAATGCAAAGGCTCTAAACGCAAGTATTGGTGTGAGAGCTAATTCAATCAAGGAAACACTGCGTGTTGGTGAAGGGCATATTGAAGAAGGATCAGCCAAGTGGATCTTGTGGGAGAGCAACTCCACTTGGCTCACTAACTTCACACACCATCAGGCTTCCAAGCAGCTCTCAAGGAAACCCAGTTTTCACACTCTATGCTTAGTGCCCTTTCACTGCATTTTCTAGGAATGAACCTGGTAGAGCATCCCACATAAAAGAATGCTCCACATGCGGGTTTCACATGCCACCAACTCCACATTCACAGGCAACTTCAGCGCCACAGCCGTTTTCAGATAGCCCTCAATGCAAAGGCTCTAGACGCAAATATTGGTGTGAGAGCTAATTCAATCAAGGAAACACTGCATGTTGGTGAAGGGCATATTGAAGAAGGATCAGCCGAGTGGTTCTTGTGGCAGAACAACTCCATTAGGCTCACTAACTTCACACACCATCAGGCTTCCAAGCAGCTCTCAAGGAAACTCAGTTTTCACACTTTATGCTTAGTGCACTTAGAGTGCATTATCTTGGAATGAACCTGGTAGAGCATCCCACACAAACGAATGCTCCACATGCGGGTTTCACATGCCACCAACTCCACATTCACAGGCAACTTCAGCGCCACAACCGTTTTCAGATAGCCCTCAATGCAAAGGCTCTAGACGCAAGTATTGGTGTGAGAGCTAATTCAATCAAGGAAACACTGCATGTTGGTGAAGGGCATATTGAAGAAGGATCAGCTGAGTGGTTCTTGTGGGAGAACAACTCCATTTGGCTCACTAACTTCACACACCATCAGGCTTCCAAGCAGCTCTCAAGGAAACTCAGTTTTCACACTCTATGCTTAGTGCCCTTTGAGTGCATTATCAAGGAATGAACCTGGTAGAGCATCCCACACAAACGAATGCTCCACATGCGGGTTTCACATGCCACCAACTCCACATTCACAGGCAACTTCAGCGCCACAGCCATTTTCAGATAGCCCTCAATGCAAAGGCTCTAGACGCAAATATTGGGGTGAGAGCTAATTCAATACAGGAAACACTCAATGTTGGTGAAGGGCATATTGAAGAAGGATCAACCAAGTGGTTCTTGTGGGAGAACAACTCCATTTGGCTCACTAACTTCACACACCATCAGGTTTCCAAGCATCTCTCAAGGAAACTCAGTTTTCAAACTGTATGCTTAGTGCCCTTTGAGTGCGTTATCTAGGAATGAACCTGGTAGAGCATCCCACACAAATGAATGCTCCACATGCGGGTTTCACATGCCACCAACTCCACATTCACAGGCAACTTCAGCGCCACAGCCGTTTTCAGATAACCCTCAATGCAAAGGCTCTAGACACAAATATTGGTGTGAGAGCTAATTCAATCAAGGAAACACTGCATGTTGGTGAAGGGCATATTGAAGAAGGATCAGCCGAGTGGTTTTTGTGCGAGAACAACTCCATTTGGCTCACTAACTTCACACACCATCAGGCTTCCAAGCAGCTCTCAAGGAAACTCAGTTTTCACACTCTATGCTTAGTGCCCTTTCACTGCATTATCTTGGAATGAACCTGGTAGAGCATCCCACACAAACGAATGCTCCACATGCGGGTTTCACATGCCACCAACTCCACATTCACAGGCAACTTCAGCGCCACAGCCGTTTTCAGATAGCCCTCAATGCAAAGGCTCTAGACGCAAATATTGGTGTGAGAGCTAATTCAATCAAGGAAACACTGCATGTTGGTGAAGGGCATATTGAAGAAGGATCAGCCGAGTGGTTCTTGTGGGAGAACAACTCCATTTGGCTCACTAACTTCACACATCATCAGGCTTCCAAGCAGCTCTCAAGGAAACTCAGTTTTCACACTCTATGCTTAGTGCCCTTTGAGTGCCTAGGACTGAAATGAAGCTTGCTGAGCATCCCACACAAACGAATGCTCCACATGCGGGTTTCACATGCCACCAACTCCACATTCACAGGCAACTTCAGCGCCACAGCCGTTTTCAGATAGCCGTCAATGCAAAGGCTCTAGACGCAAATATTGGGGTGAGAGCTAATTCAATACAGGAAACACTCAATGTTGGTGAAGGGCATATTGAAGAAGGATCAGCCGAGTGGTTCTTGTGGGAGAACAACTCCATTAGGCTCACTAACTTCACACACCATCAGGCTTCCAAGCAGCTCTCAAGGAAACTCAGTTTTCACACTCTATGCTTAGTGCCCTTTGAGTGCCTAGGACTGAAATGAAGCTTGGTGAGCATCCCACACAAACGAATGCTCCACATGCGGGTTTCACATGCCACCAACTCCACATTCACAGGCAACTTCAGCGCCACAGCCGTTTTCAGATAGCCCTCAATGCAAAGGCTCTAGACGCAAATATTGGTGTGAGAGCTAATTCAATCAAGGAAACACTGCATGTTGGTGAAGGGAATATTGAAGAAGGATCAGCTGAGTGGTTCTTGTGGGAGAACAACTCCATTTGGCTCACTAACTTCACACACCATCAGGCTGCCAAGCAGCTCTCAAGGAAACTCAGTTTTCACACTCTATGCTTAGTGCCCTTTGAGTGCATTATCTAGGAACGAACCTGGTAGAGCATCCCACACAAACGAATGCTCCACATGCGGGCAGCGCCACAGCCATTTTCAGATAGCCCTCAATGCAAAGGCTCTAGACGCAAGTATTGGTGTGAGAGCTAATTCAATCAAGGAAACACTGCATGTTGGTGAAGGGCATATTGAAGAAGGATCAGCCAAGTGGATCTTGTGGGAGAACAACTCCACTTGGCTCACTAACTTCACACACCATCAGGCTTCCAAACAGCTCTCAAGGAAACCCAGTTTTCACACTCTATGCTTAGTGCCCTTTCACTGCATTATCTAGGAATGAACCTGGTAGAGCATCCCACATAAAAGAATGCTCCACATGCGGGTTTCACATGCCACCAACTCCACATTCACAGGCAACTTCAGCGCCACAGCCGTTTTCAGATAGCCCTCAATGCAAAGGCTCTAGACGCAAATATTGGTGTGAGAGCTAATTCAATCAAGGAAACACTGCATGTTGGTGAAGGGCATACTGAAGAAGGATCAGCCGAGTGGTTCTTGTGGCAGAACAACTCCATTAGGCTCACTAACTTCACACACCATCAGGCTTCCAAGCAGCTCTCAAGGAAACTCAGTTTTCACACTTTATGCTTAGTGCCCTTTGAGTGCATTATCTAGGAATGAACCTGGTAGAGCATCCCACACAAACGAATGCTCCACATGCGGGTTTCACATGCCACCAACTCCACATTCACAGGCAACTTCAGCGCCACAACAGTTTTCAGATAGCCCTCAATGCAAAGGCTCTAGACGCAAGTATTGGTGTGAGAGCTAATTCAATCAAGGAAACACTGCATGTTGGTGAAGGGCATATTGAAGAATGATCAGCCAAGTGGATCTTGTGGGAGAACAACTCCACTTGGCTCACTAACTTCACACACCATCAGGCTTCCAAGCAGCTCTCAAGGAAACTCAGTTTTCACACTCTATGCTTAGTGCCCTTTCACTGCATTATCTAGGAATGAACCTGGTAGAGCATCCCACACAAACGAATGCTCCACATGCGGGTTTCACATGCCACCAACTCCACATTCACAGGCAACTTCAGCGCCACAGCCGTTTTCAGATAGCCCTCAATGCAAAGGCTCTAGACACAAATATTGGTGTGAGAGCTAATTCAATCAAGGAAACACTGCATGTTGGTGAAGGGCATATTCAAGAAGGATCAGCCGAGTGGTTCTTGTGGGAGAACAACTCCATTTGGCTCACTAACTTCACACATCATCAGGCTTCCAAGCAGCTCTCAAGGAAACTCAGTGTTTCACACTCTATGCTTAGTGCCCTTTGAGTGCCTAGGACTGAAATGAAGCTTGCTGAGCATCCCACACAAACGAATGCTCCACATGCGGGTTTCACATGCCACCAACTCCACATTCACAGGCAACTTCAGCGCCACAGCCATTTTCAGACAGCCCTCAATGCATAGGTTCTAGAAGCAAATATTGGTGTGAGAGCTAATTCAATCAAGGAAACACTGCATGTTGGTGAAGGGCATATTGAAGAAGGATCAGCCGAGTGGTTCTTGTGGGAGAACAACTCCATTTGGCTCACAAACTTCACACACCATCAGGCTGCCAAGCAGCTCTCAAGGAAACTCAGTTTTCAAACTTTATGCTTAGTGCCCTTAGAGTGCATTATCAAGGAATGAACCTGGTAGAGCATCCCACACAAACGAATGCTCCACATGCGGGTTTCACATGCCACCAACTCCACATTCACAGGCAACTTCAGCGCCACAGCCATTTTCAGATAGCCCTCAATGCAAAGGCTCTAGACGCAAATATTGGTGTGAGAGCTAATTCAATCAAGGAAACACTGCATGTTGGTGAAGGGCATATTGAAGAAGGATCAGCCGAGTGGTTCTTGTGGGAGAACAACTCCATTTGGCTCACTAACTTCACACACCATCAGGTTTCCAAGCAGCTCTCAAGGAAACTCAGTTTTCACACTCTATGCTTAGTGCCCTTTGAGTGCATTATCTAGGAATGAACCTGGTAGAGCATCCCACACAAACGAAAGCTCCACATGCGGGTTTCACATGCCACCAACTCCACATTCACAGGCAACTTCAGCGCCACAGCCATTTTCAGATAGCCCTCAATGCAAAGGCTCTAGACGCAAATATTGGTGTGAGAGCTGATTCAATCAAGGAAACACTGCATGTTGGTGAAGCGCATATTGAAGAAGAATCAGCCGAGTGGTTCTTGTGGGAGAACAACTCCATTTGGCTCACTAACTTCACACACCATCAGGCTTCCAAGCAGCTCTCAAGGAAACTCAGTTTTCACACTCTATGCTTAGTGCCCTTTGAGTGCATTATCTAGGAATGAACCTGGTAGAGCATCCCACACAAACGAATGCTCCACATGTGGGTTTCACATGCCACCAACTCCACATTCACAGGCAACTTCAGCGCCACAGCCGTTTTCAGATAGCCCTCAATGCAAAGGCTCTAGACGCAAATATTGGTGTGAGAGCTAATTCAATCAAGGAAACACTGCATGTTGGTGAAGCGCATATTGAAAAAGAATCAGCCGAGTGGTTCTTGTGGGAGAACAACTCCATTTGGCTCACTAACTTCACACACCATCAGGCTTCCAAGCAGCTCTCAAGGAAACTCAGTTTTCACACTCTATGCTTAGTGCCCTTTGGAGTGCATCATCTAGGAATGAAACTGGTAGAGCATCCCACACAAACGAATGCTCCACATGCGGGTTTCACATGCCACCCAACTCCACATTCACAGGCAACTTCAGCGCCACAGCCATTTTTCAGATAGCCCTCAATGCAAAGGCTCTAGACGCAAAGATTGCTGTGAGAGCTAATTCAATCAAGGAAACACTGCATGTTGGTGAAGGGCATATTGAAGAAGGATCAGCCGAGTGGTTCTTGTGGGAGAACAACTCCATTTGGCTCACTAACTTCACACACCATCAGGCTTCCAAGCAGCTCTCAAGGAAACTCAGTTTTCACACTCTATGCTTAGTGCCCTTTGAGTGCATTATCTAGGAATGAACCTGGTAGAGCATCCCACACAAACGAATGCTCCACATGCGGATTTCACATGCCACCAACTCCACATTCTCACGCAACTTCAGCGCCACAGCCGTTTTTCAGATAGCCCTCAATGCAAAGGCTCTAGACGCAAATATTGGTGTGAGAGCTAATTCAATCAAGGAAACACTGCATGTTGGTGAAGGGCATATTGAAGAAGGATCAGCCGAGTGGTTCTTGTGGGAGAAACAACTCCATTTGGCTCACTAACTTCACACACCATCAGGCTTCCAAGCAGCTCTCAAGGAAACTCAGTTTTCACACTCTATGCTTAGTGCCCTTTGAGTGCATTATCTAGGAATGAACCTGGTAGAGCATCCCACACAAACGAAAGCTCCACATGCGGGTTTCACATGCCACCAACTCCACATTCACAGGCAACTTCAGCGCCACAGCCATTTTCAGATAGCCCTCAATGCAAAGGGCTCTAGACGCAAAATATTGGTGTGAGAGCTGATTCAATCAAGGAAACACTGCATGTTGGTGAAGCGCATATTGAAGAAGAATCAGCCGAGTGGTTCTTGTGGCAGAACAACTCCATTTGGCTCACTAACTTCACACACCATCAGGCTTCCAAGCAGCTCTCAAGGAAACTCAGTTTTCACACTCTATGCTTAGTGCCCTTTGAGTGCATTATCTAGGAATGAACCTGGTAGAGCATCCCACACAAACGAATGCTCCACATGCGGGTTTCACATGCCACCAACTCCACATTCACAGGCAACTTCAGCGCCACAGCCATTTTCAGATAGCCCTCAATGCAAAGGCTCTAGACGCAAATATTGGTGTGAGAGCTGATTCAATCAAGGAAACACTGCATGTTGGTGAAGCGCATATTGAAGAAGAATCAGCCGAGTGGTTCTTGTGGGAGAACAACTCCATTTGGCTCACTAACTTCACACACCATCAGGCTTCCAAGCAGCTCTCAAGGAAACTCAGTTTTCACACTCTATGCTTAGTGCCCTTTGAGTGCCTAGGACTGAAATGAAGTTTGCTGAGCATCCCACACAAACGAATGCTCCACATGCGGATTTCACATGCCACCAACTCCACATTCACAGGCAACTTCAGCGCCACAGCCGTTTTCAGATAGCCCTCAATGCAAAGGCTCTAGACGCAAAGATTGCTGTGAGAGCTAATTCAATCAAGGAAACACTGCATGTTGGTGGAGGGCATATTGAAGAAGGATCAGCCGAGTGGTTCTTGTGGGAGAACAACTCCATTTGGCTCACTAACTTCACACACCATCAGGCTTCCAAGCAGCTCTCAAGGAAACTCAGTTTTCACACTCTAGGCTTAGTGCCCTTTGAGTGCATTATCTAGGAATGAACCTGGTAGAGCATCCCACACAAACGAATGCTCCACATGCGGGTTTCACATACCACCAACTCCACATTCACAGGCAACTTCAGCGCCACAGCCGTTTTTCAAGATAGCCCTCATTGCAAAGGCTCTAGACGCAAATATTGGTGTGAGAGCTAATTCAATCAAGGAAACACTGCATGTTGGTGAAGGGCATATCGAAGAAGGATCAGCCGAGTGGTTCTTGTGGGAGAACAACTCCATTTGGCTTCACTAACTTCACACACCATCAGGCTTCCAAGCAGCTCTCAAGGAAACTCATTTTCACACTCTATGCTTAGTGCCCTTTGAGTGCATTATCTAGGAATGAACCTGGTAGAGCATCCCACACAAACGAAAGCTCCACATGCGGGTTTCACATGCCACCAACTCCACATTCACAGGCAACTTCAGCGCCACAGCCGTTTTCAGATAGCCCTCAATGCAAAGGCTCTAGACGCAAATATTGGTGTGATAGCTGATTCAATCAAGGAAACACTGCATGTTGGTGAAGCGCATATTGAAGAAGAATCAGCCGAGTGGTTCTTGTGGCAGAACAACTCCATTTGGCTCACTAACTTCACACACCATCAGGCTTCCAAGCAGCTCTCAAGGAAACTCAGTTTTCACACTCTATGCTTAGTGCCCTTTCACTGCATTATCTAGGAATGAACCTGGGTAGAGCATCCACACAAACGAATGCTCCACATGCGCGTTTCACATGCCACCAACTCCACATTCACAGGCAACTTCAGCGCCACAGCCATTTTCAGATAGCCCTCAATGCAAAGGCTCTAGACGCAAATATTGGTGTGAGAGCTGATTCAATCAAGGAAACAATGCATGTTGGTGAAGCGCATATTGAAGAAGAATCAGCCGAGTGGTTCTTGTGGGAGAACAACTCCATTTGGCTCACTAACTTCACACACCATCAGGCTTCCAAGTAGCTCTCAAGGAAACTCAGTTTTCACACTCTATGCTTAGTGCCCTTTGTGTGCCTAGGGACTGAAATGAAGCTTGCTGAGGCAATCCCACACAAACGAATGCTCCACATGCGGATTTCACATGCCACCAACTCCACATTCACAGGCAACTTCAGCGCCACAGCCGTTTTCAGATAGCCCTCAATGCAAAGGCTCTAGACGCAAATATTTGGTGTGAGAGCTAATTCAATCAAGGAAACACTGCATGTTGGTGAAGGCATATTGAAGAAGGATCAGCCGAGTGGTTCTTGTGGGAGAACAACTCCATTTGGCTCACTAACTTCACACACCATCAGGCTTCCAAGCAGCTCTCAAGGAAACTCAGTTTTCACCACTCTATGCTTAGTGCCCTTTCGCTGCATTATCTAGGAATGAACCTGGTAGAGCATCCCACACAAAAGAATGCTCCACATGCGGGTTTCACATGCCACCAAACTCCACATTCTCAGGCAACTTCAGCGCCACAGCCGTTTTCAGATAGCCCTCAATGCAAAGGCTCTAGACGCAAATATTGGTGTGAGAGCTAATTCAATCAAGGAAAACACTGCATGTTGGTGAAGGGCATATTGAAGAAGGATCAGCCGAGTGGTTCTTGTGGGAGAACAACTCCATTTGGCTCACTAACTTCACACACCAATCAGGCTTCCAAGCAGCTCTCAAGGAAACTCAGTTTTCACACTCTATGCTTAGTGCCCCTTTGAGTGCATTATCTAGGAATGAACCTGGTAGAGCATCCCACACAAACGAATGCTCCACATGCGGGTTTCACATGCCACCAACTCCACATTCACAGGCAACTTCAGCGCCACAGCATTTTCAGATAGCATTCAATGCAAAGGCTCTAGACGCAAATATTGGTGTGAGAGCTAATTCAATCAAGGAAACACTGCATGTTGGTGAAGGGCATATTGAAGAAGAATCAGCCGAGTGGTTCTTGTGGGGAGAACAACTCCATTTTGGCTCACTAACTTCACACACCATCAGACTTCCAAGCAGCTCTCAAGGAAACTCAGTTTTCACAATCTATGCTTAGTGCCCTTTGTGTGCCTAGGACTGAAATGAAGCTTGGTGAGCATCCCACACAAAACGAATGCTCCACATGCGGGTTTCACATGCCACCAACTCCACATTCACAGGCAAACTTCAGCGCCACAGCCATTTTCAGATAGCCCTCAATGCAAAGGCTCTAGACGCAAATATTGGTGTGAGAGCTAATTCAATCAAGGAAACACTGCATGTTGGTGAAGGGCATATTGAAGAAGGATCAGCCGAGTGGTTCTTGTGGCAGAACAACTCCATTTGGCTCACTAACTTCACACACCATCAGGCTTCCAAGCAGCTCTCAAGGAAACTCAGTTTTTCACACTCTATGCTTAGTGCCCTTTGAGTGCATTATCTAGGAATGAACCTGGTAGAGCATCCCACACAAACGAAAGCTCCACATGCGGGTTTCACATGCCACCAACTCCACATTCACAGGCAACTTCAGCGCCACAGCCGTTTTCAGATAGCCCTCAATGCAAAGGCTCTAGACGCAAATATTGGTGTGAGAGCTGATTCAATCAAGGAAACACTGCATGTTGGTGAAGCGCATATTGAAGAAGAATCAGCCGAGTGGTTCTTGTGGCAGAACAACTCCATTTGGCTCACTAACTTCACACACCATCAGGATTCTAAGCAGCTCTCAAGGGAAACTCAGTTTTTCACACTCTATGCTTAGTGCCCTTTGGGGTGCCTAGGACTGAAATGAAGCTTGGTGAGCATCCCACACAAACCAATGCTCCACATGCGGGTTTCACATGCCACCAACTCCACATTCACAGGCAACTTCAGCGCCACAGCCATTTTCAGATAGCCCTCAATGCAAAGGCTCTAGACGCAAATATTGGTGTGCAGAGCTGATTCAATCAAGGAAACACTGCATGTTGGTGAAGGGCATATTGAAGAAGAATCAGCCGAGTGGTTCTTGTGGCAGAACAACTCCATTTGGCTCACTAACTTCACACACCATCAGGCTTCCAAGCAGCTCTCAAGGAAACTCAGTTTTCACACTCTATGCTTAGTGCCCTTTGAGTGCATTATTAGGAATGAACCTGGTAGAGCATTCCCACACAAACGAATGCTCCACATGCGGGTTTCACATGCCACCAACTCCACATTCACAGGCAACTTCAGCGCCACAGCCGTTTTCAGATAGCCCTCAATGCAAAGGCTCTAGGACGCAAATATTGGTGTGAGAGCTAATTCAATCAAGGAAACACTGCATGTTGGTGAAGCGCTTATTGAAAAAGAATCAGCTGAGTGGTTCTTGTGGGAGAACAACTCCATTTGGCTCACTAACTTCACACACCATCAGACTTCCAAGCAGCTCTCAAGGAAACTCAGGTTTCACACTCTATGCTTAGTGCCCTTTGAGTGCATTATCTAGGAATGAACCTTGCTGAGCGTCCCACACAAACGAATGCTCCACATGCGGGTTTCACATGCCACCAACTCCACATTCACAGGGCAACTTCAGCGCCACAGCCGTTTTCAGATAGCCCCTCAATGCAAAGGCTCTAGACGCAAATATTGGTGTGAGAGCTAATTCAATCAAGGAAACACTGCATGTTGGTGAAGGGCATATTGAAGAAGGATCAGCCGAGTGGTTCTTGTGGGAGAACAACTCCATTTGGCTCACTAACTTCACACACCATCAGGCTTCCAAGCAGCTCTCAAGGAAACTCAGTTTTCACACTCTATGCTTAGTGCCCTTTTGAGGTGCAATTATCTAGGAATGAACCTGGTAGAGCATCCCACACAAACGAATGCTCCACAAGCGGGTTTCACATGCCACCAACTCCACATTCACAGGCAACTTCAGCACCACAGCTGTTTTCAGATAGCCCTCAATGCAAAGGCTCTAGACGCAAATATTGGTGTGAGGAGCTAATTCAATCAAGGAAACACTGCATGTTGGTGAAGCGCATATTGAAGAAGAATCAGCCGAGTGGTTCTTGTGGCAGAACAACTCCATTTGGCTCACTAACTTCACACAATATCAGACTTCCAAGCAGCTCTCAAGGAAACTCAGTTTTCACACTCTATGCTTAGTGCCCTTTGAGTGCCTAGGACTGAAATGCAGCTTGGTGAGCATCCCACACAAACGAAAGCTCCACATGCGGGTTTCACATGCCACCAACTCCACATTCACAGGCAACTTCAGCGCCACAGCCATTTTCAGATAGCCCTCAATGCAAAGGCTCTAGACGCAAAGATTGCTGTGAGAGCTAATTCAATCAAGGAAACACTGCATGTTGGTGAAGGGCATATTGAAGAAGGATCAGCCGAGTGGTTCTTTGTGGCAGAACAACTCCATTTGGCTCACTAAACTTCACACACCATCAGGCTTCCAAGCAGCTCTCAAGGAAACTCAGTTTTTCACACTCTATGCTTAGTGCCCTTTGAGTGCATTATCTAGGAATGAACCTGGTAGAGCATCCCACACAAACGAAAGCTCCACATGCGGGTTTCACATGCCACCAACTCCACATTCACAGGCAACTTCAGCGCCACAGCCGTTTTCAGATAGCCCTCAATGCAAAGGCTCTAGACGCAAATATTGGTGTGAGAGCTGATTCAATCAAGGAAACACTGCATGTTGGTGAAGCGCATATTGAAGAAGAATCAGCCGAGTGGTTCTTGTGGCAGAACAACTCCATTTGGCTCACTAACTTCACACACCATCAGGATTCTAAGCAGCTCTCAAGGAAACTCAGTTTTCACACTCTATGCTTAGTGCCATTTGGGTGCCTAGGACTGAAATGAAGCTTGGTGAGCATCCCACACAAACCAATGCTCCACATGCGGGTTTCACATGCCACCAACTCCACATTCACAGGCAACTTCAGCGCCACAGCCATTTTCAGATAGCCCTCAATGCAAAGGCTCTAGACGCAAATATTGGTGTGAGAGCTGATTCAATCAAGGAAACACTGCATGTTGGTGAAGCGCATATTGAAGAAGAATCAGCCGAGTGGTTCTTGTGGCAGAACAACTCCATTTGGCTCACTAACTTCACACACCATCAGGCTTCCAAGCAGCTCTCAAGGAAACTCAGTTTTCACACTCTATGCTTAGTGCCCTTTGAGTGCATTATCTAGGAATGAACCTGGTAGAGCATCCCACACAAACGAATGCTCCACATGCGGGGTTTCACATGCCACCAACTCCACATTCACAGGCAACTTCAGCGCCACAGCCGTTTTCAGATAGCCCTCAATGCAAAGGCTCTAGACGCAAATATTGGTGTGAGAGCTAATTCAATCAAGGAAACACTGCATGTTGGTGAAGCGCTTATTGAAAAAGAATCAGCTGAGTGGTTCTTGTGGGAGAACAACTCCATTTGGCTCACTAACTTCACACACCATCAGACTTCCAAGCCAGCTCTCAAGGAAACTCAGGTTTTCACACTCTATGCTTAGTGCCCTTTGAGTGCATTATCTAGGAATGAACCTGGTAGAGCATCCCACACAAACGAATGCTCCACATGCGGGTTTCACATGCCACCAACTCCACATTTCACAGGCAACTTCAGCGCCACAGCCGTTTTCAGATAGCCTCAATGCAAAGGCTCTAGATGCAAATATTGGTGTGAGAGCTAATTCAATCAAGGAAACACTGCATGTTGGTGAAGGGCATATTGAAGAAGGATCAGCCGAGTGGTTCTTGTGGGAGAACAACTCCATTTGGCTCACTAACTTCACACACCATCAGGCTTCCAAGCAGCTCTCAAGGAAACTCAGTTTTCACACTCTATGCTTAGTGCCCTTTGAGTGCATTATCTAGGAATGAACCTGGTAGAGCATCCCACACAAACGAATGCTCCACAAGCGGGGTTTCACATGCCACCAACTCCACATTCACAGGCAACTTCAGCACCACAGCTGTTTTCAGATAGCCCTCAATGCAAAGGCTCTAGACGCAAATATTGGTGTGAGAGCTAATTCAATCAAGGAAACACTGCATGTTGGTGAAGCGCATATTGAAGAAGAATCAGCCGAGTGGTTCTTGTGGCAGAACAACTCCGATTATGGCTTCCACTAACTTCACCACAATATCAGACTTCCAAGCAGCTCTCAAGGAAACTCAGTTTTTCACACTCTATGCTTAGTGCCCTTTGAGTGCCTAGGACTGAAATGAAGCTTGGTGAGCATCCCACACAAACGAAAGCTCCACATGCGGGTTTCACATGCCACCAACTCCACATTCACAGGCAACTTCAGCGCCACAGCCATTTTCAGATAGCCCTCAATGCAAAGGCTCTAGACGCAAAGATTGCTGTGAGAGCTAATTCAATCAAGGAAACACTGCATGTTGGTGAAGCGCATATTGAAGAAGAATCAGCCGAGTGGTTTCTTGTGGGAGAACAACTCCATTTGGCTCACTAACTTTACACACCATCAGGATTCCAAGCAGCTCTCAAGGAAACTCAGTTTTCACACTCTATGCTTAGTGCCCTTTGAGTGCATTATCTAGGGAATGAACCTGGTAGAGCATCCCACACAAACGAATGCTCCACATGCGGGTTTTCACATGCCACCAACTCCACATTCACAGGCAACTTCAGCGCCACAGCCGTTTTCAGATAGCCCTCAATGCAAAGGCTCTAGACGCAAATATTGGTGTGAGAGCTGATTCAATCAAGGAAACACTGCATGTTGGTGAAGCGCATATTGAAAAAGAATCAGCCGAGTGGTTCTTGTGGGGAGAACAACTCCATTTGGCTCAATAACTTCACACACATCAGACTTCCAAGCAGCTCTCAAGGAAACTCAGTTTTCACACTCTATGCTTAGTGCCCTTTGGTTGCCTAGGACTGAAATGAAGCTTGGTTAGCATCCCACACAAACGAATGCTCCAACATGCGGGTTTCACATGCCACCAACTCCACATTCACAGGCAACTTCAGCACCACAGCCATTTTCAGATAGCCCTCAATGCAAAGGCTCTAGACGCAAAGATTGGTGTGAGAGCTAATTCAATCAAGGAAACACTGCATGTTGGTGAAGGGCATATTGAAGAAGGATCAGCCGAGTGGTTCTTGTGGGAGAACAACTCCATTTGGCTCACTAACTTCACACACCATCAGGCTTCCAAGCAGCTCTCAAGGAAACTCAGTTTTCACACTCTATGCTTAGTGCCCTTTGAGTGCATTATCTAGGAATGAACCTGGTAGAGCATCCCACACAAAAGAATGCTCCACATGCGGGTTTCACATGCCACCAACTCCACATTCACAGGCAACTTCAGCGCCACAGCCGTTTTCAGATAGCCCTCAATGCAAAGGCTCTAGACGCAAATATTGGGTGTGAGAGCTAATTCAATCAAGGAAAACACTGCATGTTGGTGAAGGGGCATATTGAAGAAGGATCAGCCGAGTGGTTCTTGTGGGAGAACAACTCCATTTGGCTCACTAACTTCACACACCATCAGGCTTCCAAGCAGCTCTCAAGGAAACTCAGTTTTCACACTCTATGCTTAGTGCCCTTTGAGTGCATTATCTAGGAATGAACCTGGTAGAGCATCCCACACAAAAGAATGCTCCACATGCGGGGTTTCACATGCCACCAACTCCACATTCACAGGCAACTTCAACGCCACAGCCGTTTTCAGATAGCCCTCAATGCAAAGGCTCTAGACGCAAATATTGGTGTGAGAGCTGATTCAATCAAGGAAACACTGCATGTTGGTGAAGCGCATATTGAAGAAGAATCAGCCGAGTGGTTCTTGTGGCAGAACAACTCCATTTGGCTCACTAACTTCACACACCATCAGGATTCCAAGCAGCTCTCAAGGAAACTCAGGTTTTCACACTCTATGCTTAGTGCCCTTTGTGTGCCTAGTACTGAAATGAAGCTTGGTGAGCATCCCACACAAACGAATGCTCCACATGCGGGTTTCACATGCCACCAACTCCACATTCACAGGCAACTTCAGCGCCACAGCCGTTTTCAGATAGCCCTCAATGCAAAGGCTCTAGACGCAAATATTGGTGTGGAGAGCTAATTCAATCAAGGAAACACTGCATGTTGGTGAAGGGCATATTGAAGAAGGATCAGCCGAGTGGTTCTTGTGGGAGAACAAACTCCATTTGGCTCACTAACTTCACACACCATCAGGCTTCCAAGCAGCTCTCAAGGAAAACTCAGTTTTCACACTCTATGCTTAGTGCCCTTTGAGTGCATTATCTAGGAATGAACCTGGTAGAGCATCCCACACAAACGAAAGCTCCACATGCGGGTTTCACATGCCACCAACTCCACATTCACAGGCAACTTCAGCGCCACAGCCATTTTCAGATAGCCCTCAATGCAAAGGCTCTAGACGCAAATATTGGTGTGTGAGAGCTGATTCAATCAAGGAAACACTGCATGTTGGTGAAGCGCATATTGAAGAAGAATCAGCCGAGTGGTTCTTGTGGCAGAACAACTCCATTTGGCTCACTAACTTCACCACACCATCAGGCTTCCAAAGCAGCTCTCAAGGAAACTCAGTTTTCACACTGTATGCTTAGTGCCCTTTGAGTGCATTATCTAGGAATGAACCTGGTAGAGCATCCCACACAAACGAATGCTCCACATGCGGGTTTCACATGCCACCAACTCCACATTCACAGGCAACTTCAGCGCCACAGCCGTTTTCAGATAGCCCTCAATGCAAAGGCTCTAGACGCAAATATTGGTGTGAGAGCTGATTCAATCAAGGAAACACTGCATGTTGGTGAAGCGCATATTGAAAAAGAATCAGCCGAGTGGTTCTTGTGGGAGAACAACTCCATTTGGCTCAATAACTTCACACACCATCAGACTTCCAAGCAGCTCTCAAGGAAACTCAGTTTTCACACTCTATGCTTAGTGCCCTTTGGGTGCCTAGGACTGAAATGAAGCTTGGTGAGCATCCCACACAAACGAATGCTCCACATGCGGGTTTCACATGCCACCAACTCCACATTCACAGGCAACTCACAGGCAACTTCAGCACCACAGCCATTTTCAGATAGCCCTCAATGCAAAGGCTCTAGACGCAAAGATTGGTGTGAGAGCTAATTCAATCAAGGAAACACTGCATGTTGGTGAAGGGCATATTGAAGAAGGATCAGCCGAGTGGTTCTTGTGGGAGAACAACTCCATTTGGCTCACTAATTTCACACACCATCAGGCTTCCAAGCAGCTCTCAAGGAAACTCAGTTTTCACACTCTATGCTTAGTGCCCTTTGAGTGCATTATCTAGGAATGAACCTGGTAGAGCATCCCACACAAAAGAATGCTCCACATGCGGGTTTCACATGCCACCAACTCCACATTCACAGGCAACTTCAGCGCCACAGCCGTTTTCAGATAGCCCTCAATGCAAAGGCTCTAGACGCAAATATTGGTGTGAGAGCTGATTCAATCAAGGAAACACTGCATGTTGGTGAAGCGCATATTGAAGAAGAATCAGCCGAGTGGTTCTTGTGGCAGAACAACTCCATTTGGCTCACTAACTTCACACACCATCAGGATTCCAAGCAGCTCTCAAGGAAACTCAGGTTTCACACTCTATGCTTAGTGCCCTTTGTGTGCCTAGGACTGAAATGAAGCTTGGTGAGCATCCCACACAAACGAATGCTCCACATGCGGGTTTCACATGCCACCAACTCCACATTCACAGGCAACTTCAGCGCCACAGCCGTTTTCAGATAGCCCTCAATGCAAAGGCTCTAGACGCAAATATTGGTGTGAGAGCTAATTCAATCAAGGAAACACTGCATGTTGGTGAAGGGCATATTGAAGAAGGATCAGCCGAGTGGTTCTTGTGGGAGAACAACTCCATTTGGCTCACTAACTTCACACACCATCAGGCTTCCAAGCAGCTCTCAAGGAAACTCAGTTTTCACACTCTATGCTTAGTGCCCTTTGAGTGCATTATCTAGGAATGAACCTGGTAGAGCATCCCACACAAACGAAAGCTCCACATGCGGGTTTCACATGCCACCAACTCCACATTCACAGGCAACTTCAGCGCCACAGCCATTTTCAGATAGCCCTCAATGCAAAGGCTCTAGACGCAAATATTGGTGTGAGAGCTGATTCAATCAAGGAAACACTGCATGTTGGTGAAGCGCATATTGAAGAAGAATCAGCCGAGTGGTTCTTGTGCAGAACAACTCCATTTGGCTCACTAACTTCACACACCATCAGGCTTCCAAGCAGCTCTCAAGGAAACTCAGTTTTCACACTCTATGCTTAGTGCCCTTTGAGTGCATTATCTAGGAATGAACCTGGTAGAGCATCCCACACAAACGAATGCTCCACATGCGGGTTTCACATGCCACCAACTCCACATTCACAGGCAACTTCAGCGCCACAGCCGTTTTCAGATAGCCCTCAATGCAAAGGCTCTAGACGCAAATATTGGTGTGAGAGCTAACTCAATCAAGGAAACACTGAATGTTGGTGAAGCGCATATTGAAAAAGAATCAGCCGAGTGGTTCTTGTGGGAGAACAACTCCATTTGGCTCACTAACTTCACACACCATCAGGCTTCCAAGCAGCTCTCAAGGAAACTCAGTTTTCACACTCTATGCTTAGTGCCCTTTGAGTGCATTATCTAGGAATGAACCTGGTAGAGCATCCCACACAAACGAATGCTCCACATGCGGGTTTCACATGCCACCAACTCCACATTCACAGGCAACTTCAGCGCCACAGCCGTTTTCAGATAGCCCTCAATGCAAAGGCTCTAGACGCAAATATTGGTGTGAGAGCTAATTCAATCAAGGAAACACTGCATGTTGGTGAAGGGCATATTGAAGAAGGATCAGCCGAGTGGTTCTTGTGGGAGAACAACTCCATTTGGCTCACTAACTTCACACACCATCAGGCTTCCAAGCAGCTCTCAAGGAAACTCAGTTTTCACACTCTATGCTTAGTGCCCTTTGAGTGCATTATCTAGGAATGAACCTGGTAGAGCATCCCACACAAACGAATGCTCCACATGCGGGTTTCACATGCCACCAACTCCACATTCACAGGCAACTTCAGCGCCACAGCCGTTTTCAGATAGCCCTCAATGCAAAGGCTCTAGACGCAAATATTGGTGTGAGAGCTAACTCAATCAAGGAAACACTGCATGTTGGTGAAGCGCATATTGAAAAAGAATCAGCCGAGTGGTTCTTGTGGGAGAACAACTCCATTTGGCTCACTAACTTCACACACCATCAGGCTTCCAAGCAGCTCTCAAGGAAACTCAGTTTTCACACTCTATGCTTAGTGCCCTTTGAGTGCATTATCTAGGAATGAACCTGGTAGAGCATCCCACACAAACGAATGCTCCACATGCGGGTTTCACATGCCACCAACTCCACATTCACAGGCAACTTCAGCGCCACAGCCGTTTTCAGATAGCCCTCAATGCAAAGGCTCTAGACGCAAATATTGGTGTGAGAGCTAATTCAATCAAGGAAACACTGCATGTTGGTGAAGCGCATATTGAAGAAGGATCAGCCGAGTGGTTCTTGTGGGAGAACAACTCCATTTGGCTCACTAACTTCACACACCATCAGGCTTCCAAGCAGCTCTCAAGGAAACTCAGTTTTCACACTCTATGCTTAGTGCCCTTTGAGTGCATTATCTAGGAATGAACCTGGTAGAGCATCCCACACAAACGAATGCTACACAAGCGGGTTTCACATGCCACCAACTCCACATTCACAGGCAACTTCAGCACCACAGCTGTTTTCAGATAGCCCTCAATGCAAAGGCTCTAGACGCAAATATTGGTGTGAGAGCTAATTCAATCAAGGAAACACTGCATGTTGGTGAAGCGCATATTGAAAAAGAATCAGCCGAGTGGTTCTTGTGGGAGAACAACTCCAATTGGCTCACTAACTTCACACACCATCAGGCTTCCAAGCAGCTCTCAAGGAAACTCAGTTTTCACACTCTATGCTTACTGCCCTTTGTGTGCCTAGGACTGAAATGAAGCTTGGTGAGCATCCCACACAAACGAATGCTCCACATGCGGGTTTCACATGCCACCAACTCCACATTCACAGGCAACTTCAGCGCCACAGCCGTTTTCAGATAGCCCTCAATGCAAAGGCTCTAGACGCAAATATTGGTGTGAGAGCTAATTCAATCAAGGAAACACTGCATGTTGGTGAAGGGCATATTGAAGAAGGATCAGCCGAGTGGTTCTTGTGGGAGAACAACTCCATTTGGCTCACTAACTTCACACACCATCAGGCTTCCAAGCAGCTCTCAAGGAAACTCAGTTTTCACACTCTATGCTTAGTGCCCTTTGAGTGCATTATCTAGGAATGAACCTGGTAGAGCATCCCACACAAACGAATGCTACACAAGCGGGTTTCACATGCCACCAACTCCACATTCACAGGCAACTTCAGCACCACAGCTGTTTTCAGATAGCCCTCAATGCAAAGGCTCTAGACGCAAATATTGGTGTGAGAGCTAATTCAATCAAGGAAACACTGCATGTTGGTGAAGCGCATATTGAAGAAGAATCAGCCGAGTGGTTCTTGTGGCAGAACAACTCCATTTGGCTCACTAACTTCACACAATAGCAGACTTCCAAGCAGCTCTCAAGGAAACTCAGTTTTCACACTCTATGCTTAGTGCCCTTTGAGTGCCTAGGACTGAAATGAAGCTTGGTGAGCATCCCACACAAACGAATGCTCCACATGCGGGTTTCACATGCCACCAACTCCACATTCACAGGCAACTTCAGCGCCACAGCCATTTTCAGATAGCCCTCAATGCAAAGGCTCTAGACGCAAAGATTGCTGTAAGAGCTAATTCAATCAAGGAAACACTGCATGTTGGTGAAGCGCATATTGAAGAAGAATCAGCCGAGTGGTTCTTGTGGGAGAACAACTCCATTTGGCTCACTAACTTCACACACCATCAGGATTCCAAGCAGCTCTCAAGGAAACTCAGTTTTCACACTCTATGCTTAGTGCCCTTTGAGTGCATTATCTAGGAATGAACCTGGTAGAGCATCCCACACAAACGAATGCTCCACATGCGGGTTTCACATGCCACCAACTCCACATTCACAGGCAACTTCAGCGCCACAGCCGTTTTCAGATAGCCCTCAATGCAAAGGCTCTAGACGCAAATATTGGTGTGAGAGCTGATTCAATCAAGGAAACACTGCATGTTGGTGAAGCGCATATTGAAAAAGAATCAGCCGAGTGGTTCTTGTGGGAGAACAACTCCATTTGGCTCAATAACTTCACACACCATCAGACTTCCAAGCAGCTCTCAAGGAAATTCAGTTTTCACACGCTATGCTTAGTGCCCTTTGGGTGCCTAGGACTGAAATGAAGCTTGGTGAGCATCCCACACAAACGAATGCTCCACATGCGGGTTTCACATGCCACCAACTCCACATTCACAGGCAACTTCAGCACCACAGCCGTTTTCAGATAGCCCTCAATGCAAAGGCTCTAGACGCAAAGATTGGTGTGAGAGCTAATTCAATCAAGGAAACACTGCATGTTGGTGAAGGGCATATTGAAGAAGGATCAGCCGAGTGGTTCTTGTGGGAGAACAACTCCATTTGGCTCACTAACTTCACACACCATCAGGCTTCCAAGCAGCTCTCAAGGAAACTCAGTTTTCACACTCTATGCTTAGTGCCCTTTGAGTGCATTATCTAGGAATGAACCTGGTAGAGCATCCCACACAAACGATAGCTCCACATGCGGGTTTCACATGCCACCAACTCCACATTCACAGGCAACTTCAGCGCCACAGCCGTTTTCAGATAGCCCTCAATGCAAAGGCTCTAGACGCAAATATTGGTGTGAGAGCTGATTCAATCAAGGAAACACTGCATGTTGGTGAAGCGCATATTGAAGAAGGATCAGCCGAGTGGTTCTTGTGGGAGAACAACTCCATTTGGCTCACTAACTTCACACACCATCAGGCTTCCAAGCAGCTCTCAAGGAAACTCAGTTTTCACACTCTATGCTTAGTGCCCTTTGAGTGCATTATCTAGGAATGAACCTGGTAGAGCATCCCACACAAACGAATGCTCCACATGCGGGTTTCACATGCCACCAACTCCACATTCACAGGCAACTTCAGCGCCACAGCCGTTTTCAGATAGCCCTCAATGCAAAGGCTCTAGACGCAAATATTGGTGTGAGAGCTAATTCAATCAAGGAAACACTGCATGTTGGTGAAGCGCATATTGAAGAAGAATCAGCCGAGTGGTTCTTGTGGCAGAACAACTCCATTTGGCTCACTAACTTCACACACCATCAGGATTCCAAGCAGCTCTCAAGGAAACTCAGTTTTCACACTCTATGCTTAGTGCCCTTTGGGTGCCTAGGACTGAAATGAAGCTTGGTGAGCATCCCACACAAACGAATGCTCCACATGCGGGTTTCACATGCCACCAACTCCACATTCACAGGCAACTTCAGCGCCACAGCCGTTTTCAGATAGGCCTCAATGCAAAGGCTCTAGACGCAAATATTGGTGTGAGAGCTGATTCAATCAAGGAAACACTGCATGTTGGTGAAGCGCATATTGAAGAAGAATCAGCCGAGTGGTTCTTGTGGCAGAACAACTCCATTTGGCTCACTAACTTCACACACCATCAGGCTTCCAAGCAGCTCTCAAGGAAACTCAGTTTTCACACTCTATGCTTAGTGCCCTTTGAGTGCATTATCTAGGAATGAACCTGGTAGAGCATCCCACACAAACGAATGCTCCACATGCGGGTTTCACATGCCACCAACTCCACATTCACAGGCAACTTCAGCGCCACAGTCGTTTTCAGATAGCCCTCAATGCAAAGGCTCTAGACGCAAATATTGGTGTGAGAGCTGATTCAATCAAGGAAACACTGCATGTTGGTGAAGCGCATGTTGAAGAAGAATCAGCCGAGTGGTTCTTGTGGCAGAACAACTCCATTTGGCTCACTAACTTCACACACCATCAGGCTTCCAAGCAGCTCTCAAGGAAACTCAGTTTTCACACTCTATGCTTAGTGCCCTTTGAGTGCATTATCTAGGAATGAACCTGGTAGAGCATCGCACACAAACGAAAGCTCCACATGCGGGTTTCACATGCCACCAACTCCACATTCACAGGCAACTTCAGCGCCACAGCCATTTTCAGATAGCCCTCAATGCAAAGGCTCTAGACGCAAATATTGGTGTGAGAGCTGATTCAATCAAGGAAACACTGCATGTTGGTGAAGCGCATATTGAAGAAGGATCAGCCGAGTGGTTCTTGTGGGAGAACAACTCCATTTGGCTCACTAACTTCACACACCATCAGGCTTCCAAGCAGCTCTCAAGGAAACTCAGTTTTCACACTCTATGCTTAGTGCCCTTTCACTGCATTATCTAGGAATGAACCTGGTAGAGCATCCCACACAAACGAATGCTCCACATGCGGGTTTCACATGACACCAACTCCACATTCACAGGCAACTTCAGCGCCACAGCCGTTTTCAGATAGCCCTCAATGCAAAGGCTCTAGACGCAAATATTGGTGTGAGAGCTGATTCAATCAAGGAAACACTGCATGTTGGTGAAGGGCATATTGAAAAAGAATCAGCCGAGTGGTTCTTGTGGCAGAACAACTCCATTTGGCTCACTAACTTCACACACCATCAGGCTTCCAAGCATCTCTCAAGGAAACTCAGTTTTCACACTCTATGCTTAGCGCCCTTTGTGTGCCTAGGACTGAAATGAAGCTTGGTGAGCATCCCACACAAACGAATGCTCCACATGCGGGTTTCACATGCCACCAACTCCACATTCACAGGCAACTTCAGCGCCACAGCCATTTTCAGATAGCCCTCAATGCAAAGGCTCTAGACGCAAATATTGGTGTGAGAGCTGATTCAATCAAGGAAACACTGCATGTTGGTGAAGCGCATATTGAAGAAGAATCAGCCGAGTGGTTCTTGTGGCAGAACAACTCCATTTGGCTCACTAACTTCACACACCATCAGGCTTCCAAGCAGCTCTCAAGGAAACTCAGTTTTCACACTCTATGCTTAGTGATCTTTGAGTGCATTATCTAGGAATGAACCTGGTAGAGCATCCCACACAAACGAAAGCTCCACATGCGGGTTTCACATGCCACCAACTCCACATTCACAGACAACTTCAGCGCCACAGCCGTTTTCAGATAGCCCTCAATGCAAAGGCTCTAGACGCAAATATTGGTGTGAGAGCTAATTCAATCAAGGAAACACTGCATGTTGGTGAAGGGCATATTGAAAAAGAATCAGCCGAGTGGTTCTTGTGGGAGAACAACTCCATTTGGCTCACTAACTTCACACACCATCAGGCTTCCAAGCAGCTCTCAAGGAAACTCAGTTTTCACACTCTATGCTTAGTGCCCTTTGAGTGCATTATCTAGGAATGAACCTGGTAGAGCATCCCACACAAAAGAATGCTCCACATGCGGGTTTCACATGCCACCAACTCCACATTCACAGGCAACTTCAGCGCCACAGTCATTTTCAGATAGCCCTCAATGTAAAGGCTCTAGACGCAAATATTGGTGTGAGAGCTAATTCAATCAAGGAAACACTGCATGTTGGTGAAGCGCATATTGAAAAAGAATCAGCTGAGTGGTTCTTGTGGGAGAACAACTCCATTTGGCTCACTAACTTCACACACCATCAGGCTTCCAAGCAGCTCTCAAGGAAACTCAGTTTTCACACTCTATGCTTAGTGCCCTTTGTGTGCCTAGGACTGAAATGAAGCTTGGTGTGCATCCCACACAAACGAATGCTCCACATGCGGGTTTCACATGCCACCAACTCCACATTCACAGGCAACTTCAGCGCCACAGCCGTTTTCAGATAGCCCTCAATGCAAAGGCTCTAGACGCAAATATTGGTGTGAGAGCTAATTCAATCAAGGAAACACTGCATGTTGGTGAAGGGCATATTGAAGAAGGATCAGCCGAGTGGTTCTTGTGGGAGAACAACTCCATTTGGCTCACTAACTTCACACACCATCAGGCTTCCAAGCAGCTCTCAAGGAAACTCAGTTTTCACACTCTATGCTTAGTGCCCTTTGAGTGCATTATCTAGGAATGAACCTGGTAGAGCATCCCACACAAACGAATGCTCCACATGCGGGTTTCACATGCCACCAACTCCACATTCACAGGCAACTTCAGCGCCACAGCCGTTTTCAGATAGCCCTCAATGCAAAGGCTCTAGACGCAAATATTGGTGTGAGAGCTAATTCAATCAAGGAAACACTGCATGTTGGTGAAGCGCATATTGAAGAAGAATCAGCCGAGTGGTTCTTGTGGGAGAACAACTCCATTTGGCTCACTAACTTCACACAATATCAGACTTCCAAGCAGCTCTCAAGGAAACTCAGTTTTCACACTCTATGCTTAGTGCCCTTTGAGTGCCTAGGACTGAAATGAACCTGGTAGAGCATCCCACAAAAACCAATGCTCCACATGCGGGTTTCACATGACACCAACTCCGCATTCACAGGCAACTTCAGCGCCACAGCCGTTTTCAGATAGCCCTCAATGCAAAGGCTCTAGACGCAAATATTGGTGTGAGAGCTGATTCAATCAAGGAAACACTGCATGTTGGTGAAGCGCATATTGAAAAAGAATCAGCCGAGTGGTTCTTGTGGCAGAACAACTCCATTTGGCTCACTAACTTCACACCCCATCAGGCTTCCAAGCAGCTCTCAAGGAAACTCAGTTTTCACACTCTATGCTTAGTGCCCTTTGAGTGCCTAGGACTGAAATGAAGCTTGGTGAGCATCCCACACAAACGAATGCTCCACATGCGGGTTTCACATGCCACCAACTCCACATTCACAGGCAACTTCAGCGTCACAGTCATTTTCAGATAGCCCTCAATGCAAAGGCTCTAGACGCAAATATTGGTGTGAGAGCTAATTCAATCAAGGAAACACTGCATGTTGGTGAAGCGCATATTGAAAAAGAATCAGCTGAGTGGTTCTTGTGGGAGAACAACTCCATTTGGCTCACTAACTTCACACACCATCAGGCTTCCAAGCAGCTCTCAAGGAAACTCAGTTTTCACACTCTATGCTTAGTGCCCTTTGAGTGCATTATCTAGGAATGAACCTGGTAGAGCATCCCACACAAACGAATGCTCCACATGCGGGTTTCACATGCCACCAACTCCACATTCACAGGCAACTTCAGCGCCACAGCCGTTTTCAGATAGCCCTCAATGCAAAGGCTCTAGACGCAAATATTGGTGTGAGAGCTGATTCAATCAAGGAAACACTGCATGTTGATGAAGCGCATATTGAAGAAGAATCAGCCGAGTGGTTCTTGTGGCAGAACAACTCCATTTGGCTCACTAACTTCACACACCATCAGGCTTCCAAGCAGCTCTCAAGGAAACTCAGTTTTCACACTCTATGCTTAGTGCCCTTTGAGTGCATTATCTAGGAATGAACCTGGTAGAGCATCCCACACAAACGAATGCTCCACATGCGGGTTTCACATGCCACCAACTCCACATTCACAGGCAACTTCAGCGACACAGCCGTTTTCAGATAGCCCTCAATGCAAAGGCTCTAGACGCAAATATTGGTGTGAGAGCTAATTCAATCAAGGAAACACTGCATGTTGGTGAAGGGCATATTGAAAAAGAATCAGCCGAGTGGTTCTTGTGGCAGAACAACTCCATTTGGCTCACTAACTTCACACACCATCAGGCTTCCAAGCAGCTCTCAAGGAAACTCAGTTTTCACACTCTATGCTTAGTGCCCTTTGAGTGCATCATCTAGGAATGAACCTGGTAGAGCATCCCACACAAACGAATGCTCCACATGCGGGTTTCACATGCCACCAACTCCACATTCACAGGCAACTTCAGCGCCACAGCCGTTTTCAGATAGCCCTCAATGCAAAGGCTCTAGACGCAAATATTGGTGTGAGAGCTAATTCAATCAAGGAAACACTGCATGTTGGTGAAGGGCATATTGAAGAAGGATCAGCCGAGTGGTTCTTGTGGGAGAACAACTCCATTTGGCTCACTAACTTCACACACCATCAGACTTCCAAGCAGCTCTCAAGGAAACTCAGTTTTCACACTCTATGCTTAGTGCCCTTTGAGTGCATTATCTAGGAATGAACCTGGTAGAGCATCCCACACAAACGAATGCTCCACATGCGGGTTTCACATGCCACCAACTCCACATTCTCAGGCAACTTCAGTGCCACAGCCGTTTTCAGATAGCCCTCAATGCAAAGGCTCTAGACGCAAATATTGGTGTGAGAGCTAATTCAATCAAGGACACACTGCATGTTGGTGAAGCGCATATTGAAAAAGAATCAGCTGAGTGGTTCTTGTGGCAGAACAACTCCATTTGGCTCACTAACTTCACACACCATCAGGCTTCCAAGCAGCTCTCAAGGAAATTCAGTTTTCACACTCTATGGTTAGTGCCCTTTGAGTGCCTAGGACTGAAATGAAGCTTGGTGAGCATCCCACACAAACGAATGCTCCACATGCGGGTTTCACATGCCACCAACTCCACATTCACAGGCAACTTCAGCGACACAGCCGTTTTCAGATAGCCCTCAATGCAAAGGCTCTAGACGCAAATATTGGTGTGAGAGCTAATTCAATCAAGGAAACACTGCATGTTGCTGAAGGGCATATTGAAGAAGGATCAGCCGAGTGGTTCTTGTGGGAGAACAACTCCATTTGGCTCACTAACTTCACACACCATCAGGCTTCCAAGCAGCTCTCAAGGAAACTCAGTTTTCACACTCTATGCTTAGTGCCCTTTGAGTGCATTATCTAGGAATGAACCTGGTAGAGCATCCCACACAAACGAATGCTCCACAAGCGGGCATCGCCACAGCCATTTTCAGATAGCCCTCAATGCAAAGGCTCTAGACGCAAATATTGGTGTGAGAGCTAATTCAATCTAGGAAACACTGCATGTTGGTGAAGGGCATATTGAAGAAGGATCAGCCGAGTGGTTCTTGTGGGAGAACAACTCCATTTGGCTCACTAACTTCACACACCATCAGGCTTCCAAGCAGCTCTCAAGGAAACTCAGTTTTCACACTCTATGCTTAGTGCCCTTTGTGTGCCTAGGACTGAAATGAAGCTTGGTGAGCATCCCACACAAACGAATGCTCCACATGCGGGTTTCACATGCCAC
>NW_026697041.1:0-18630 GCF_030435755.1 Ochotona princeps | reverse complement strand
AAGAAGGATCAGCCGAGTGGTTCTTGTGGGAGAACAACTCCATTTGGCTCACTAACTTCACACACCATCAGGCTTCCAAACAGCTCTCAAGGAAACTCAGTTTTCACACTCTATACTTAGTGCCCTTTGAATGCATTATCAAGGAATGAACCTGGTAGAGCATCCCACACAAACGAATGCTCCACATGCGGGTTTCACATGCCACCAACTCCACATTCACAGGCAACTTCAGCGCCACAGCCGTTTTCAGATAGCCCTCAATGCAAAGGCTCTAGACGCAAATATTGGTGTGAGAGCTAATTCAATCAAGGAAACACTGCATGTTGGTGAAGGGCATATTGAAGAAGGATCAGCCGAGTGGTTCTTGTGGGAGAACAACTCCATTTGGCTCACTAACTTCACACACCATCAGGCTTCCAAGCAGCTCTCAAGGAAACTCAGTTTTCACACTCTATGCTTAGTGCCCTTTGAGTGCATTATCTAGGAATGAACCTGGTAGAGCATCCCACACAAACGAATGCTCCACATGGGGGTTTCACATGCCACCAACTCCACATTCACAGGCAACTTCAGCGCCACAGCCGTTTTCAGATAGCCCTCAATGCAAAGGCTCTAGACGCAAATATTGGTGTTAGAGCTAATTCAATCAAGGAAACACTGCATGTTGGTGAAGGGCATATTGAAGAAGGATCAGCCGAGTGGTTCTTGTGGGAGAACAACTCCATTTGGCTCACTAACTTCACACATCATCAGGCTTCCAAGCAGCTCTCAAGGAAACTCAGTTTTCACACTCTATGCTTAGTGCCCTTTGAGTGCATTATCTAGGAATGAACCTGGTAGAGCATCCCACACAAACGAATGCTCCACATGCGGGTTTCACATGCCACCAACTCCACATTCACAGGCAACTTCAGCGCCACAGCCGTTTTCAGATAGCCCTCAATGCAAAGGCTCTAGACGCAAATATTGGTGTGAGAGCTAATTCAATCAAGGAAACACTGCATGTTGGTGAAGGGCATATTGAAGAAGGATCAGCTGAGTGGTTCTTGTGGGAGAACAACTCCATTTGGCTCACTAACTTCACACACCATCAGGCTTCCAAGCAGCTCTCAAGGAAACTCAGTTTTCACACTCTATGCTTAGTTCCCTTTGAGTGCATTATCTAGGAATGAACCTGGTAGAGCATCCCACACAAACGAATGCTCCACATGCGGGTTTCACATGCCACCAACTCCACATTCACAGGCAACTTCAGCGCCACAGCCGTTTTCGGATAGCCCTCAATGCAAAGGCTCTAGACGCAAATATTGGTGTGAGAGCTAATTCAATCAAGGAAACACTGCATGTTGGTGAAGGGCATATTGAAGAAGGATCAGCCGAGTGGTTCTTGTGGGAGAACAACTCCATTTGGCTCACTAACTTCACACACCATCAGGCTTCCAAGCAACTCTCAAGGAATCTCAGTTTTCACACTCTATGCTTAGTGCCCTTTGTGTGCCTAGGACTGAAATGAAGCTTGGTCAGCATCCCACACAAACGAATGCTCCACATGCGGGTTTCACATGCCACCAACTCCACATTCACAGGCAACTTCAGCGCCACAGCCGTTTTCAGATAGCCCTCAATGCAAAGGCTCAAGATGCAAATATTGGTGTGAGAGCTAATTCAATCAAGGAAACACTGCATGTTGGTGAAGGGCATATTGAAGAAGGATCAGCCGAGTGGTTCTTGTGGGAGAACAACTCCATTTGGCTCACTAACTTCACACACCATCAGGCTTCCAAGCAGCTCTCAAGGAAACTCAGTTTTCACACTCTATGCTTAGTGCCCTTTGAGTGCATTATCTAGGAATGAACCTGGTAGAGCATCCCACACAAACGAATGCTCCACATGCGGGTTTCACATGCCACCAACTCCACAGTCACAGGCAACTTCAGCGCCACAGCCGTTTTCAGATAGCCCTCAATGCAAAGGCTCTAGACGCAAATATTGGTGTGAGAGCTAATTCAATCAAGGAAACACTGCATGTTGGTGAAGGGCATATTGAAGAAGGATCAGCCGAGTGGTTCTTGTGGGAGAACAACTCCATTTGGCTCACTAACTTCACACACCATCAGGCTTCCAAGCAGCTCTCAAGGAAACTCAGTTTTCACACTCTATGCTTAGTGCCCTTTGTATGGCTAGCACTGAAATGAACCTGGTAGAGCATTCACACAAACGAATGCTCCACATGCGGGTTTCACATGCCACCAACTCCACATTCACAGGCAACTTCAGCGCCACAGCCGTTTTCAGATAGCCCTCAATGGAAAGGCTCTAGACGCAAATATTGGTGTGAGAGCTAATTCAATCAAGGAAACACTGCATGTGGGTGAAGGGCATATTGAAGAAGGATCAGCCGAGTGGTTCTTGTGGGAGAACAACTCCATTTGGCTCACTAACTTCACACACCATCAGGCTTCCAAGCAGCTCTCAAGGAAACTCAGTTTTCACACTCTATGCTTAGTGCCCTTTGAGTGCATTATCTAGGAATGAACCTGGTAGAGCATCCGACACAAACGAATGCTCCACATGCGGGTTTCACATGCCACCAACTCCACATTGACAGGCAACTTCAGCGCCACAGCCGTTTTCAGATAGCCCTCAATGCAAAGGCTCTAGACGCAAATATTGGTGTGAGAGCTAATTCAATCAAGGAAACACTGCATGTTGGTGAAGGGCATATTGAAGAAGGATCAGCCGAGTTGTTCTTGTGGGAGAACAACTCCATTTGGCTCACTAACTTCACACACCATCAGGCTTCCAAGCAGCTCTCAAGGAACTCAGTTTTCACACTCTATGCTTCATGCCCTTTGTGTGCCTAGGACTGAAATGAAGCTTGGTCAGCATCCCACACAAACGAATGCTCCACATGCGGGTTTCACATGCCACCAACTCCACATTCACAGGCAACTTCAGCGCCACAGCCGTTTTCAGATAGCCCTCAATGCAAAGGCTCTAGACGCAAATATTGGTGTGAGAGCTAATTCAATCAAGGAAACACTGCATGTTGGTGAAGGGCATATTGAAGAAGGATCAGCCGAGTGGTTCTTGTGGGAGAACAACTCCATTTGGCTCACTAACTTCACACACCATCAGGCTTCCAAGCAGCTCTCAAGGAAACTCAGTTTTCACACTCTATGCTTAGTGCCCTTTGTATGGCTAGGACTGAAATGAACCTGGTAGAGCATCCTACACAAACGAATGCTCCACATGCGGGTTTCACATGCCACCAACTCCACATTCACAGGCAACTTCAGCGCCACAGCCGTTTTCAGATAGCCCTCAATGCAAAGGCTCTAGACGCAAATATTGGTGTGAGAGCTAATTCAATCAAGGAAACACTGCATGTTGGTGAAGGGCATATTGAAGAAGGATCAGCCGAGTGGTTCTTGTGGGAGAACAACTCCATTTGGCTCACTAACTTCACACACCATCAGGCTTCCAAGCAGCTCTCAAGGAAACTCAGTTTTCACACTCTATGCTTAGTGCCCTTTGAGTGCATTATCTAGGAATGAACCTGGTAGAGCATCCCACACAAACGAATGCTCCACATGCGGGTTTCACATGCCACCAACTCCACATTCACAGGCAACTTCAGCGCCACAGCCGTTTTCAGATAGCCCTCAATGCAAAGGCTCTAGACGCAAATATTGGTGTGAGAGCTAATTCAATCAAGGAAACACTGCATGTTGGTGAAGGGCATATTGAAGAAGGATCAGCCGAGTGGTTCGTGTGGGAGAACAACTCCATTTGGCTCACTAACTTCACACACCATCAGGCTTCCAAGCAGCTCTCAAGTAAACTCAGTTTTCACACTCTATGCTTAGTGCCCTTTGTATGGCTAGCACTGAAATGAACCTGGTAGAGCATTCACACAAACGAATGCTCCACATGCGGGTTTCACATGCCACCAACTCCACATTCACAGGCAACTTCAGCGCCACAGCCGTTTTCAGATAGCCCTCAATGGAAAGGCTCTAGACGCAAATATTGGTGTGAGAGCTAATTCAATCAAGGAAACACTGCATGTGGGTGAAGGGCATATTGAAGAAGGATCAGCCGAGTGGTTCTTGTGGGAGAACAACTCCATTTGGCTCACTAACTTCACACACCATCAGGCTTCCAAGCAGCTCTCAAGGAAACTCAGTTTTCACACTCTATGCTTAGTGCCCTTTGAGTGCATTATCTAGGAATGAACCTGGTAGAGCATCCGACACAAACGAATGCTCCACATGCGGGTTTCACATGCCACCAACTCCACATTGACAGGCAACTTCAGCGCCACAGCCGTTTTCAGATAGCCCTCAATGCAAAGGCTCTAGACGCAAATATTGGTGTGAGAGCTAATTCAATCAAGGAAACACTGCATGTTGGTGAAGGGCATATTGAAGAAGGATCAGCCGAGTTGTTCTTGTGGGAGAACAACTCCATTTGGCTCACTAACTTCACACACCATCAGGCTTCCAAGCAGCTCTCAAGGAAACTCAGTTTTCACACTCTATGCTTCATGCCCTTTGTGTGCCTAGGACTGAAATGAAGCTTGGTCAGCATCCCAACAAACGAATGCTCCACATGCGGGTTTCACATGCCACCAACTCCACATTCACAGGCAACTTCAGCGCCACAGCCGTTTTCAGATAGCCCTCAATGCAAAGGCTCTAGACGCAAATATTGGTGTGAGAGCTAATTCAATCAAGGAAACACTGCATGTTGGTGAAGGGCATATTGAAGAAGGATCAGCCGAGTGGTTCTTGTGGGAGAACAACTCCATTTGGCTCACTAACTTCACACACCATCAGGCTTCCAAGCAGCTCTCAAGGAAACTCAGTTTTCACACTCTATGCTTAGTGCCCTTTGTATGGCTAGCACTGAAATGAACCTGGTAGAGCATCCCACACAAACGAATGCTCCACATGCGGGTTTCACATGCCACCAACTCCACATTCACAGGCAACTTCAGCGCCACAGCCGTTTTCAGATAGCCCTCAATGCAAAGGCTCTAGACGCAAATATTGGTGTGAGAGCTAATTCAATCAAGGAAACACTGCATGTTGGTGAAGGGCATATTGAAGAAGGATCAGCCGAGTGGTTCTTGTGGGAGAACAACTCCATTTGGCTCACTAACTTCACACACCATCAGGCTTCCAAGCAGCTCTCAAGGAAACTCAGTTTTCACACTCTATGCTTAGTGCCCTTTGAGTGCATTATCTAGGAATGAACCTGGTAGAGCATCTCACACAAACGAATGCTCCACATGCGGGTTTCACATGCCACCAACTCCACATTCACAGGCAACTTCAGCGCCACAGCCGTTTTCAGATAGCCCTCAATGCAAAGGCTCTAGACGCAAATATTGGTGTGAGAGCTAATTCAATCAAGGAAACACTGCATGTTGGTGAAGGGCATATTGAAGAAGGATCAGCCGAGTGGTTCTTGTGGGAGAACAACTCCATTTGGCTCACTAACTTCACACACCATCAGGCTTCCAAGCAGCTCTCAAGGAAACTCAGTTTTCACACTCTATGCTTCATGCCCTTTGTGTGCCTAGGACTGAAATGAAGCTTGGTCAGCATCCCACACAAACGAATGCTCCACATGCGGGTTTCACATGCCACCAACTCCACATTCACAGGCAACTTCAGCGCCACAGCCGTTTTCAGATAGCCCTCAATGCAAAGGCTCTAGACGCAAATATTGGTGTGAGAGCTAATTCAATCAAGGAAACACTGCATGTTGGTGAAGGGCATATTGAAGAAGGATCAGCCGAGTGGTTCTTGTGGGAGAACAACTCCATTTGGCTCACTAACTTCACACACCATCAGGCTTCCAAGCAGCTCTCAAGGAAACTCAGTTTTCACACTCTATGCTTAGTGCCCTTTGTATGGCTAGCACTGAAATGAACCTGGTAGAGCATCCCACACAAACGAATGCTCCAGATGCGGGTTTCACATGCCACCAACTCCACATTCACAGGCAACTTCAGCGCCACAGCCGTTTTCAGATAGCCCTCAATGCAAAGGCTCTAGACGCAAATATTGGTGTGAGAGCTAATTCAATCAAGGAAACACTGCATGTTGGTGAAGGGCATATTGAAGAAGGATCAGCCGAGTGGTTCTTGTGGGAGAACAACTCCATTTGGCTCACTAACTTCACACACCATCAGGCTTCCAAGCAGCTCTCAAGGAAACTCAGTTTTCACACTCTATGCTTAGTGCCCTTTGTGTGCCTAGGACTGAAATGAAGCTTGGTCAGCATCCCACACAAACGAATGCTCCACATGCGGGTTTCACATGCCACCAACTCCACATTCACAGGCAACTTCAGCGCCACAGCCGTTTTCAGATAGCCCTCAATGCAAAGGCTCTAGACGCAAATATTGGTGTGAGAGCTAATTCAATCAAGGAAACACTGCATGTTGGTGAAGGGCATATTGAAGAAGGATCAGCCGAGTGGTTCTTGTGGGAGAACAACTCCATTTGGCTCACTAACTTCACACACCATCAGGCTTCCAAGCAGCTCTCAAGGAAACTCAGTTTTCACACTCTATGCTTAGTGCCCTTTGAGTGCATTATCTAGGAATGAACCTGGTAGAGCATCCCACACAAACGAATGCTCCACATGCGGGTTTCACATGCCACCAACTCCACATTCACAGGCAACTTCAGCGCCACAGCCGTTTTCAGATAGCCCTCAATGCAAAGGCTCTAGACGCAAATATTGGTGTGAGAGCTAATTCAATCAAGGAAACACTGCATGTTGGTGAAGGGGATATTGAAGAAGGGTCAGCCGAGTGGTTCTTGTGGGAGAACAACTCCATTTGGCTCACTAACTTCACACACCATCAGGCTTCCAAGCAGCTCTCAAGGAAACTCAGTTTTCACACTCTATGCTTAGTGCCCTTTGTATGGCTAGGACTGAAATGAACCTGGTAGAGCATCTCACACAAACGAATGCTCCACATGCGGGTTTCACATGCCACCAACTCCACATTCACAGGCAACTTCAGCGCCACAGCCGTTTTCAGATAGCCCTCAATGCAAAGGCTCTAGATGCAAATATTGGTGTGAGAGCTAATTCAATCAAGGAAACACTGCATGTTGGTGAAGGGCATATTGAAGAAGGATCAGCCGAGTGGTTCTTGTGGGAGAACAACTCCATTTGGCTCACTAACTTCACACACCATCAGGCTTCCAAGCAGCTCTCAAGGAAACTCAGTTTTCACACTCTATGCTTAGTGCCCTTTGAGTGCATTATCTAGGAATGAACCTGGTAGAGCATCCCACACAAACGAATGCTCCACATGCGGGTTTCACATGCCACCAACTCCACATTCACAGGCAACTTCAGCGCCACAGCCGTTTTCAGATAGCCCTCAATGCAAAGGCTCTAGACGCAAATATTGGTGTGAGAGCTAATTCAATCAAGGAAACACTGCATGTTGGTGAAGGGCATATTGAAGAAGGATCAGCCGAGTGGTTCTTCTGGGAGAACAACTCCATTTGGCTCACTAACTTCACACACCATCAGGCTTCCAAGCAGCTCTCAAGGAAACTCAGTTTTCACACTCTATGCTTAGTGCCCTTTGAATGCATTATCAAGGAATGAACCTGGTACAGCATCCCACACAAACGAATGCTCCACATGCGGGTTTCACATGCCACCAACTCCACATTGACAGGCAACTTCAGCGCCACAGCCGTTTTCAGATAGCCCTCAATGCAAAGGCTCTAGACGCAAATATTGGTGTGAGAGCTAATTCAATCAAGGAAACACTGCATGTTGGGGAAGGGCATATTGAAGAAGGATCAGCCGAGTGGTTCTTGTGGGAGAACAACTCCATTTGGCTCACTAACTTCACACACCATCAGGCTTCCAAGCAGCTCTCAAGGAAACTCAGTTTTCACACTCTATGCTTAGTGCCCTTTGAGTGCATTATCTAGGAATGAACCTGGTAGAGCATCCCACACAAACGAATGCTCCACATGCGGGTTTCACATGCCACCAACTCCACATTCACAGGCAACTTCAGCGCCACAGCCGTTTTCAGATAGCCCTCAATGCAAAGGCTCTAGACGCAAATATTGGTGTGAGAGCTAATTCAATCAAGGAAACACTGCATGTTGGTGAAGGGCATATTGAAGAAGGATCAGCCGAGTGGTTCTTGTGGGAGAACAACTCCATTTGGCTCACTAACTTCACACACCATCAGGCTTCCAAGCAGCTCTCAAGGAAACTCAGTTTTCACACTCTATGCTTAGTGCCCTTTGAGTGCATTATCTAGGAATGAACCTGGTAGAGCATCCCACACAAACGAATGCTCCACATGCGGGTTTCACATGCCACCAACTCCACATTCACAGGCAACTTCAGCGCCACAGCCGTTTTCAGATAGCCCTCAATGCAAAGGCTCTAGACGCAAATATTGGTGTGAGAGCTAATTCAATCAAGGAAACACTGCATGTTGGTGAAGGGCATATTGAAGAAGGATCAGCCGAGTGGTTCTTGTGGGAGAACAACTCCATTTGGCTCACTAACTTCACACACCATCAGGCTTCCAAGCAGCTCTCAAGTAAACTCAGTTTTCACACTCTATGCTTAGTGCCCTTTGTATGGCTAGCACTGAAATGAACCTGGTAGAGCATTCACACAAACGAATGCTCCACATGCGGGTTTCACATGCCACCAACTCCACATTCACAGGCAACTTCAGCGCCACAGCCGTTTTCAGATAGCCCTCAATGCAAAGGCTCTAGACGCAAATATTGGTGTGAGAGCTAATTCAATCAAGGAAACACTGCATGTGGGTGAAGGGCATATTGAAGAAGGATCAGCCGAGTGGTTCTTGTGGGAGAACAACTCCATTTGGCTCACTAACTTCACACACCATCAGGCTTCCAAGCAGCTCTCAAGGAAACTCAGTTTTCACACTCTATGCTTAGTGCCCTTTGAGTGCATTATCTAGGAATGAACCTGGTAGAGCATCCGACACAAACGAATGCTCCACATGCGGGTTTCACATGCCACCAACTCCACATTGACAGGCAACTTCAGCGCCACAGCCGTTTTCAGATAGCCCTCAATGCAAAGGCTCTAGACGCAAATATTGGTGTGAGAGCTAATTCAATCAAGGAAACACTGCATGTTGGTGAAGGGCATATTGAAGAAGGATCAGCCGAGTTGTTCTTGTGGGAGAACAACTCCATTTGGCTCACTAACTTCACACACCATCAGGCTTCCAAGCAGCTCTCAAGGAAACTCAGTTTTCACACTCTATGCTTCATGCCCTTTGTGTGCCTAGGACTGAAATGAAGCTTGGTCAGCATCCCACACAAACGAATGCTCCACATGCGGGTTTCACATGCCACCAACTCCACATTGACAGGCAACTTCAGCGCCACAGCCGTTTTCAGATAGCCCTCAATGCAAAGGCTCTAGATGCAAATATTGGTGTGAGAGCTAATTCAATCAAGGAAACACTGCATGTTGGTGAAGGGCATATTGAAGAAGGATCAGCCGAGTGGTTCTTGTGGGAGAACAACTCCATTTGGCTCACTAACTTCACACACCATCAGGCTTCCAAGCAGCTCTCAAGGAAACTCAGTTTTCACACTCTATGCTTAGTGCCCTTTGTATGGCTAGCACTGAAATGAACCTGGTAGAGCATCCCACACAAACGAATGCTCCACATGCGGGTTTCACATGCCACCAACTCCACATTCACAGGCAACTTCAGCGCCACAGCCGTTTTCAGATAGCCCTCAATGCAAAGGCTCTAGACGCAAATATTGGTGTGAGAGCTAATTCAATCAAGGAAACACTGCATGTTGGTGAAGGGCATATTGAAGAAGGATCAGCCGAGTGGTTCTTCTGGGAGAACAACTCCATTTGGCTCACTAACTTCACACACCATCAGGCTTCCAAGCAGCTCTCAAGGAAACTCAGTTTTCACACTCTATGCTTAGTGCCCTTTGAATGCATTATCAAGGAATGAACCTGGTAGAGCATCCCACACAAACGAATGCTCCACATGCGGGTTTCACATGCCACCAACTCCACATTGACAGGCAACTTCAGCGCCACAGCCGTTTTCAGATAGCCCTCAATGCAAAGGCTCTAGACGCAAATATTGGTGTGAGAGCTAATTCAATCAAGGAAACACTGCATGTTGGGGAAGGGCATATTGAAGAAGGATCAGCCGAGTGGTTCTTGTGGGAGAACAACTCCATTTGGCTCACTAACTTCACACACCATCAGGCTTCCAAGCAGCTCTCAAGGAAACTCAGTTTTCACACTCTATGCTTAGTGCCCTTTGAGTGCATTATCTAGGAATGAACCTGGTAGAGCATCCCACACAAACGAATGCTCCACATGCGGGTTTCACATGCCACCAACTCCACATTCACAGGCAACTTCAGCGCCACAGCCGTTTTCAGATAGCCCTCAATGCAAAGGCTCTAGACGCAAATATTGGTGTGAGAGCTAATTCAATCAAGGAAACACTGCATGTTGGTGAAGGGCATATTGAAGAAGGATCAGCCGAGTGGTTCTTGTGGGAGAACAACTCCATTTGGCTCACTAACTTCACACACCATCAGGCTTCCAAGCAGCTCTCAAGGAAACTCAGTTTTCACACTCTATGCTTAGTGCCCTTTGAGTGCATTATCTAGGAATGAACCTGGTAGAGCATCTCACACAAACGAATGCTCCACATGCGGGTTTCACATGCCACCAACTCCACATTCACAGGCAACTTCAGCGCCACAGCCGTTTTCAGATAGCCCTCAATGCAAAGGCTCTAGACGCAAATATTGGTGTGAGAGCTAATTCAATCAAGGAAACACTGCATGTTGGTGAAGGGCATATTGAAGAAGGATCAGCCGAGTTGTTCTTGTGGGAGAACAACTCCATTTGGCTCACTAACTTCACACACCATCAGGCTTCCAAGCAGCTCTCAAGGAAACTCAGTTTTCACACTCTATGCTTAGTGCCCTTTGTATGGCTAGCACTGAAATGAACCTGGTAGAGCATTCACACAAACGAATGCTCCACATGCGGGTTTCACATGCCACCAACTCCACATTCACAGGCAACTTCAGCGCCACAGCCGTTTTCAGATAGCCCTCAATGGAAAGGCTCTAGACGCAAATATTGGTGTGAGAGCTAATTCAATCAAGGAAACACTGCATGTGGGTGAAGGGCATATTGAAGAAGGATCAGCCGAGTGGTTCTTGTGGGAGAACAACTCCATTTGGCTCACTAACTTCACACACCATCAGGCTTCCAAGCAGCTCTCAAGGAAACTCAGTTTTCACACTCTATGCTTAGTGCCCTTTGAGTGCATTATCTAGGAATGAACCTGGTAGAGCATCCGACACAAACGAATGCTCCACATGCGGGTTTCACATGCCACCAACTCCACATTGACAGGCAACTTCAGCGCCACAGCCGTTTTCAGATAGCCCTCAATGCAAAGGCTCTAGACGCAAATATTGGTGTGAGAGCTAATTCAATCAAGGAAACACTGCATGTTGGTGAAGGGCATATTGAAGAAGGATCAGCCGAGTTGTTCTTGTGGGAGAACAACTCCATTTGGCTCACTAACTTCACACACCATCAGGCTTCCAAGCAGCTCTCAAGGAAACTCAGTTTTCACAATCTATGCTTCATGCCCTTTGTGTGCCTAGGACTGAAATGAAGCTTGGTCAGCATCCCACACAAACGAATGCTCCACATGCGGGTTTCACATGCCACCAACTCCACATTCACAGGCAACTTCAGCGCCACAGCCGTTTTCAGATAGCCTTCAATGCAAAGGCTCTAGACGCAAATATTGGTGTGAGAGCTAATTCAATCAAGGAAACACTGCATGTTGGTGAAGGGCATATTGAAGAAGGATCAGCCGAGTGGTTCTTGTGGGAGAACAACTCCATTTGGCTCACTAACTTCACACACCATCAGGCTTCCAAGCAGCTCTCAAGGAAACTCAGTTTTCACACTCTATGCTTAGTGCCCTTTGAGTGCATTATCTAGGAATGAACCTGGTAGAGCATCTCACACAAACGAATGCTCCACATGCGGGTTTCACATGCCACCAACTCCACATTCACAGGCAACTTCAGCGCCACAGCCGTTTTCAGATAGCCCTCAATGCAAAGGCTCTAGACGCAAATATTGGTGTGAGAGCTAATTCAATCAAGGAAACACTGCATGTTGGTGAAGGGCATATTGAAGAAGGATCAGCCGAGTGGTTCTTGTGGGAGAACAACTCCATTTGGCTCACTAACTTCACACACCATCAGGCTTCCAAGCAGCTCTCAAGGAAACTCAGTTTTCACACTCTATGCTTCATGCCCTTTGTGTGCCTAGGACTGAAATGAAGCTTGGTCAGCATCCCACACAAACGAATGCTCCACATGCGGGTTTCACATGCCACCAACTCCACATTCACAGGCAACTTCAGCGCCACAGCCGTTTTCAGATAGCCCTCAATGCAAAGGCTCTAGACGCAAATATTGGTGTGAGAGCTAATTCAATCAAGGAAACACTGCATGTTGGGGAAGGGCATATTGAAGAAGGATCAGCCGAGTGGTTCTTGTGGGAGAACAACTCCATTTGGCTCACTAACTTCACACACCATCAGGCTTCCAAGAAGCTCTCAAGGAAACTCAGTTTTCACACTCTATGCTTAGTGCCCTTTGTATGGCTAGCACTGAAATGAACCTGGTAGAGCATCCCACACAAACGAATGCTCCAGATGCGGGTTTCACATGCCACCAACTCCACATTCACAGGCAACTTCAGCGCCACAGCCGTTTTCAGATAGCCCTCAATGCAAAGGCTCTAGACGCAAATATTGGTGTGAGAGCTAATTCAATCAAGGAAACACTGCATGTTGGTGAAGGGCATATTGAAGAAGGATCAGCCGAGTGGTTCTTGTGGGAGAACAACTCCATTTGGCTCACTAACTTCACACACCATCAGGCTTCCAAGCAGCTCTCAAGGAAACTCAGTTTTCACACTCTATGCTTAGTGCCCTTTGTGTGCCTAGGACTGAAATGAAGCTTGGTCAGCATCCCACACAAACGAATGCTCCACATGCGGGTTTCACATGCCACCAACTCCACATTCACAGGCAACTTCAGCGCCACAGCCATTTTCAGATAGCCCTCAATGCAAAGGCTCTAGACGCAAATATTGGTGTGAGAGCTAATTCAATCAAGGAAACACTGCATGTTGGTGAAGGGCATATTGAAGAAGGATCAGCCGAGTGGTTCTTGTGGGAGAACAACTCCATTTGGCTCACTAACTTCACACACCATCAGGCTTCCAAGCAGCTCTCAAGGAAACTCAGTTTTCACACTCTATGCTTAGTGCCCTTTGAGTGCATTATCTAGGAATGAACCTGGTAGAGCATCCCACACAAACGAATGCTCCACATGCGGGTTTCACATGCCACCAACTCCACATTCACAGGCAACTTCAGCGCCACAGCCGTTTTCAGATAGCCCTCAATGCAAAGGCTCTAGACGCAAATATTGGTGTGAGAGCTAATTCAATCAAGGAAACACTGCATGTTGGTGAAGGGGATATTGAAGAAGGGTCAGCCGAGTGGTTCTTGTGGGAGAACAACTCCATTTGGCTCACTAACTTCACACACCATCAGGCTTCCAAGCAGCTCTCAAGGAAACTCAGTTTTCACACTCTATGCTTAGTGCCCTTTGAGTGCATTATCTAGGAATGAACCTGGTAGAGCATCCCACACAAACGAATGCTCCAGATGCGGGTTTCACATGCCACCAACTCCACATTCACAGGCAACTTCAGCGCCACAGCCGTTTTCAGATAGCCCTCAATGCAAAGGCTCTAGACGCAAATATTGGTGTGAGAGCTAATTCAATCAAGGAAACACTGCATGTTGGTGAAGGGGATATTGAAGAAGGGTCAGCCGAGTGGTTCTTGTGGGAGAACAACTCCATTTGGCTCACTAACTTCACACACCATCAGGCTTCCAAGCAGCTCTCAAGGAAACTCAGTTTTCACACTCTATGCTTAGTGCCCTTTGTATGGCTAGGACTGAAATGAACCTGGTAGAGCATCTCACACAAACGAATGCTCCACATGCGGGTTTCACATGCCACCAACTCCACATTCACAGGCAACTTCAGCGCCACAGCCGTTTTCAGATAGCCCTCAATGCAAAGGCTCTAGATGCAAATATTGGTGTGAGAGCTAATTCAATCAAGGAAACACTGCATGTTGGTGAAGGGCATATTGAAGAAGGATCAGCCGAGTTGTTCTTGTGGGAGAACAACTCCATTTGGCTCACTAACTTCACACACCATCAGGCTTCCAAGCAGCTCTCAAGGAAACTCAGTTTTCACACTCTATGCTTAGTGCCCTTTGTATGGCTAGCACTGAAATGAACCTGGTAGAGCATCCCACACAAACGAATGCTCCACATGCGGGTTTCACATGCCACCAACTCCACATTCACAGGCAACTTCAGCGCCACAGCCGTTTTCAGATAGCCCTCAATGCAAAGGCTCTAGACGCAAATATTGGTGTGAGAGCTAATTCAATCAAGGAAACACTGCATGTTGGTGAAGGGCATATTGAAGAAGGATCAGCCGAGTGGTTCTTGTGGGAGAACAACTCCATTTGGCTCACTAACTTCACACACCATCAGGCTTCCAAGCAGCTCTCAAGGAAACTCAGTTTTCACACTCTATGCTTAGTGCCCTTTGAGTGCATTATCTAGGAATGAACCTGGTAGAGCATCCCACACAAATGAATGCTCCACATGCGGGTTTCACATGCCACCAACTCCACATTCACAGGCAACTTCAGCGCCACAGCCGTTTTCAGATAGCCCTCAATGCAAAGGCCTAGCTAGACGCAAATATTGGTGTGAGAGCTAATTCAATCAAGGAAACACTGCATGTTGGTGAAGGGCATATTGAAGAAGGATCAGCCGAGTGGTTCTTGTGGGAGAACAACTCCATTTGGCTCACTAACTTCACACACCATCAGGCTTCCAAGCAGCTCTCAAGGAAACTCAGTTTTCACACTCTATGCTTAGTGCCCTTTGAGTGCATTATCTAGGAATGAACCTGGTAGAGCATCCCACACAAACGAATGCTCCACATGCGGGTTTCACATGCCACCAACTCCACATTCACAGGCAACTTCAGCGCCACAGCCGTTTTCAGATAGCCCTCAATGCAAAGGCTCTAGACGCAAATATTGGTGTGAGAGCTAATTCAATCAAGGAAACACTGCATGTTGGTGAAGGGCATATTGAAGAAGGATCAGCCGAGTGGTTCTTGTGGGAGAACAACTCCATTTGGCTGACTAACTTCACACACCATCAGGCTTCCAAGCAGCTCTCAAGGAAACTTAGTTTTCACACTCTATGCTTAGTGCCCTTTGAGTGCATTATCTAGGAATGAACCTGGTAGAGCATCCCACACAAACGAATGCTCCACATGCGGGTTTCACATGCCACCAACTCCACATTCACAGGCAACTTCAGCGCCACAGCCGTTTTCAGATAGCCCTCAATGCAAAGGCTCTAGACGCAAATATTGGTGTGAGAGCTAATTAAATCAAGGAAACACTGCATGTTGGTGAAGGGCATATTGAAGAAGGATCAGCCGAGTGGTTCTTGTGGGAGAACAACTCCATTTGGCTCACTAACTTCACACACCATCAGGCTTCCAAGCAGCTCTCAAGGAAACTCAGTTTTCACACTCTATGCTTAGTGCCCTTTGAGTGCCTAGGACTGAAATGAAGTTTGGTCAGCATCCCACACAAACGAATGCTCCACATGCGGGTTTCACATGCCACCAACTCCACATTCACAGGCAACTTCAGCGCCACAGCCGTTTTCAGATAGCCCTCAATGGAAAGGCTCTAGACGCAAATATTGGTGTGAGAGCTAATTCAATCAAGGAAACACTGCATGTTGGTGAAGGGCATATTGAAGAAGGATCAGCCGAGTGGTTCTTGTGGGAGAACAACTCCATTTGGCTCACTAACTTCACACACCATCAGGCTTCCAAGCAGCTCTCAAGGAAACTCAGTTTTCACACTCTATGCTTAGTGCCCTTTGTATGGCTAGGACTGAAATGAACCTGGTAGAGCATCTCACACAAACGAATGCTCCACATGCGGGTTTCACATGCCACCAACTCCACATTCACAGGCAACTTCAGCGCCACAGCCGTTTTCAGATAGCCCTCAATGCAAAGGCTCTAGATGCAAATATTGGTGTGAGAGCTAATTCAATCAAGGAAACACTGCATGTTGGTGAAGGGCATATTGAAGAAGGATCAGCCGAGTGGTTCTTGTGGGAGAACAACTCCATTTGGCTCACTAACTTCACACACCATCAGGCTTCCAAGCAGCTCTCAAGGAAACTCAGTTTTCACAATCTATGCTTAGTGCCCTTTGTATGGCTAGCACTGAAATGAACCTGGTAGAGCATCCCACACAAACGAATGCTCCACATGCGGGTTTCACATGCCACCAACTCCACATTCACAGGCAACTTCAGCGCCACAGCCGTTTTCAGATAGCCCTCAATGCAAAGGCTCTAGACGCAAATATTGGTGTGAGAGCTAATTCAATCAAGGAAACACTGCATGTGGGTGAAGGGCATATTGAAGAAGGATCAGCCGAGTGGTTCTTGTGGGAGAACAACTCCATTTGGCTCACTAACTTCACACACCATCAGGCTTCCAAGCAGCTCTCAAGGAAACTCAGTTTTCACACTCTATGCTTAGTGCCCTTTGAATGCATTATCAAGGAATGAACCTGGTAGAGCATCCCACACAAACGAATGCTCCACATGCGGGTTTCACATGCCACCAACTCCACATTGACAGGCAACTTCAGCGCCACAGCCGTTTTCAGATAGCCCTCAATGCAAAGGCTCTAGACGCAAATATTGGTGTGAGAGCTAATTCAATCAAGGAAACACTGCATGTTGGTGAAGGGCATATTGAAGAAGGATCAGCCGAGTGGTTCTTGTGGGAGAACAACTCCATTTGGCTCACTAACTTCACACACCATCAGGCTTCCAAGCAGCTCTCAAGGAAACTCAGTTTTCACACTCTATGCTTAGTGCCCTTTGAGTGCATTATCTAGGAATGAACCTGGTAGAGCATCCCACACAAACGAATGCTCCACATGCGGGTTTCACATGCCACCAACTCCACATTCACAGGCAACTTCAGCGCCACAGCCGTTTTCAGATAGCCCTCAATGCAAAGGCTCTAGACGCAAATATTGGTGTGAGAGCTAATTCAATCAAGGAAACACTGCATGTTGGTGAAGGGCATATTGAAGAAGGATCAGCCGAGTGGTTCTTGTGGGAGAACAACTCCATTTGGCTCACTAACTTCACACACCATCAGGCTTCCAAGCAGCTCTCAAGGAAACTCAGTTTTCACACTCTATGCTTCGTGCCCTTTGAGTGCATTATCTAGGAATGAACCTGGTAGAGCATTCCACACAAACGAATGCTCCACATGCGGGTTTCACATGCCACCAACTCCACATTCACAGGCAACTTCAGCGCCACAGCCATTTTCAGATAGCCCTCAATGCAAAGGCTCTAGACGCAAATATTGGTGTGAGAGCTAATTCTATCAAGGAAACACTGCATGTTGGTGAAGGGCATATTGAAGAAGGATCAGCCGAGTGGTTCTTGTGGGAGAACAACTCCATTTGGCTCACTAACTTCACACACCATCAGGCTTCCAAGCAGCTCTCAAGGAAACTCAGTTTTCACACTCTATGCTTAGTGCCCTTTGTATGGCTAGCACTGAAATGAACCTGGTAGAGCATCCCACACAAACGAATGCTCCACATGCGGGTTTCACATGCCACCAACTCCACATTGACAGGCAACTTCAGCGCCACAGCCGTTTTCAGATAGCCCTCAATGGAAAGGCTCTAGACGCAAATATTGGTGTGAGAGCTAATTCAATCAAGGAAACAGTGCATGTTGGTGAAGGGCATATTGAAGAAGGATCAGCCGAGTGGTTCTTGTGGGAGAACAACTCCATTTGGCTCACTAACTTCACACACCATCAGGCTTCCAAGCAGCTCTCAAGGAAACTCAGTTTTCACACTCTATGCTTAGTGCCCTTTGAATGCATTATCAAGGAATGAACCTGGCAGAGCATCCCACACAAACGAATGCTCCACATGCGGGTTTCACATGCCACCAACTCCACATTCACAGGCAACTTCAGCGCCACAGCCGTTTTCAGATAGCCCTCAATGCAAAGGCTCTAGGCGCAAATATTGGTGTGAGAGCTAATTCAATCAAGGAAACACTGCATGTTGGTGAAGGGCATATTGAAGAAGGATCAGCCGAGTGGTTCTGGTGGGAGAACAACTTCATTTGGCTCACTAACTTCACACACCATCAGGCTTCGAAGAAGCTCTCAAGGAAACTCAGTTTTCACACTCTATGCTTAGTGCCCTTTGTATGGCTAGCACTGAAATGAACCTGGTAGAGCATCCCACACAAACGAATGCTCCACATGCGGGTTTCACATGCCTTCCAACTCCACATTG
>NW_026697040.1:0-29975 GCF_030435755.1 Ochotona princeps | reverse complement strand
AGCCGTTTTCAGATAGCCCTCAATGCAAAGGCTCTACACGCAAATATTGCTGTGAGAGCTAATTCAATCAAGGAAACACTGCATGTTGGTGAAGGGCATATTGAAGAAGGATCAGCCGAGTGGTTCTTGTGGGAGAACAACTCCATTTGGCTCACTAACTTCACACACCATCAGGCTTCCAAGCAGCTCTCAAGGAAACTCAGTTTTCACACTCTATGCTTAGTGCCCTTTGAGTGCATTATCTAGGAATGAACCTGGTAGAGCATCCCACACAAACGAATGCTCCACATGCGGGTTTAACATGCCACCAACTAACATTCACAGGCAACTTCAGCGCCACAGCCGTTTTCAGATAGCCCTCAATGCAAAGGCTCTAGACGCAAATTGTGAGAGCTAATTCAATCAAGGAAACACTGCATGTTGGTGAAGTGCATATTGAAGAAGAAGGATCAGCCGAGTGGTTCTTGTGGGAGAACAACTCCATTTGGATCTCTAACTTCACACACCATCAGGCTTCCAAGCAGCTCTCAAGGAAACTCAGTTTTCACACTCTATGCTTAGTGCCCTTTCAGTGCATTATCTAGGAATGCACCTGGTAGAGCATCCCACACAAACGAATGCTCCACATGCGGGTTTCACATGCCACCAACTCCACATTCACAGGCAACTTCAGCGCCACAGCCGTTTTCAGATAGCCCTCAATGCAAAGGCTCTAGACGCAAATATTGGTGTGAGAGCTAATTCAATCAAGGAAACACTGCATGTTGGTGAAGGGCATATTGAAGAAGAAGGATCATCAGAGTGGTTCTTGTGGGAGAACAACTCCATTTGGCTCACTAACTTCACACACCATCAGGCTTCCAAGCAGCTCTCAAGGAAACTCAGTTTTCACACTCTATGCTTAGTGCCCTTTGAGTGCATTATCTAGGAATGAACCTGGTAGAGCATCCCACACAAAAGAATGCTCCACATGCGGGTTTCACATGCCACCAACTCCACATTCACAGGCAACTTCAGCGCCACAGCCGTTTTCAGATAGCGCTCAATGCAAAGGCTCTAGACGCAAATATTGGTGTGAGAGCTAATTCAATCAAGGAAACACTGCATGTTGGTGAAGGGCATATTGAAGAAGAAGGATCAGCAGAGTGGTCCTTGTGGGAGAACAACTCCATTTGGCTCACTAACTTCACACACCATCAGGCTTCCAAGCAACTCTCAAGGAAACTCAGTTTTCACACTCTATGCTTAGTGCAGTTTGAGTGCATTATCTAGGAATGCACCTGGTAGAGCATCCCACACAAACGAATGCTCCACATGCGGGTTTCACATGCCACCAACTCCACATTCACAGGCAACTTCAGCGCCACAGCCGTTTTCACATAGCCCTCAATGCAAAGGCTCTAGACGCAAATATTGGTGTGAGAGCTAATTCAATCAAGGAAACACTGCATGTTGGTGAAGGGCATATTGAAGAAGGCTCAGCCGAGTGGTTCTTGTGGGAGAACAACTCCATTTGGCTCACTAACTTCACACACCATCAGGCTTCCAAGCAGCTCTCAAGGAAACTCAGTTTTCACACTCTATGCTTAGTGCCCTTTGAGTGCATTATCTAGGAATGAACCTGGTAGAGCATCCCACACAAAAGAATGCTCCACATGCGGGTTTCACATGCCACCAACTCCACATTCACAGGCAACTTCAGCGCCACAGCCGTTTTCAGATAGCCCTCAATGCAAAGGCTCTAGACGCAAATATTGGTGTGAGAGCTAATTCAATCAAGGAAACACTGCATGTTGGTGAAGGGCATATTGAAGAAGAAGGATCAGCAGAGTGGTCCTTGTGGGAGAACAACTCCATTTGGCTCACTAACTTCACACACCATCAGGCTTCCAAGCAACTCTCAAGGAACTCAGTTTTCACATCTACATCTATGCTTAGTGCAGTTTGAGTGCATTATCTAGGAATGCACCTGGTAGAGCATCCCACACAAACGAATGCTCCACATGCGGGTTTCACATGCCACCAACTCCACATTCACAGGCAACTTCAGCGCCACAGCCGTTTTCAGATAGCCCTCAATGCAAAGGCTCTAGACGCAAATATTGGTGTGAGAGCTAATTCAATCAAGGAAACACTGCATGTTGGTGAAGGGCATATTGAAGAAGGATAAGCCGAGTGGTTCTTCTGGGAGAACAACTCCATTTGGCTCACTAACTTCACACACCATCAGGCTTCCATGCAGCTCTCAAGGAAACTCAGTTTTCACACTCTATGCTTAGTGCCCTTTGAGTGCATTATCTAGGAATGAACCTGGTAGAGCATCCCACACAAACGAATGCTCCACATGCGGGTTTCACATGCCACCAACTCCACATTCACAGGCAACTTCAGCGCCACAGCCGTTTTCAGATAGCCCTCAATGCAAAGGCTCTAGACTCAAAAATTGGTGTGAGAGCTAATTCAATCAAGGAAACACTGCATGTTGGTGAAGGGCATATTGAAGAAGAAGGATCATCAGAGTGGTTCTTGTGGGAGAACAACTCCCATTTGGCTCACTAACTTCACACACCATCAGGATTCCAAGAAGCTCTCAAGGAAACTCAGTTTTCACACTCTATGCTTAGTGCCCTTTGAGTGCATTATCTAGGAATGAACCTGGTAGAGCATCCCACACAAACGAATGCTCCACATGCGGGTTTCACATGCCACCAACTCCACATTCACAGGCAACTTCACAGCCACAACCGCTTTCAGATAGCCCTCAATGCAATGGATCTAGACGCCAATATTGGTGTGAGAGCTAATTCAATCAAGGAAACACTGCATGTTGGTGAAGGGCATATTGAAAAAGAATCAGCCGAGTGGTTCTTGTGGGAGAACAACTCCATTTGGCTCACTAACTTCACACACCATCAGGCTTCCAAGCAGCTCTCAAGGAAACTCAGTTTTCACACTCTATGCTTAGTGCCCTTTGAGTGCATTACCTAGGAATGCACCTGGTAGAGCATCCCACACAAACGAATGCTCCACATGCGGGTTTCACATGCCACCAACTCCACATTCACAGGCAACTTCAGCGCCACAGCCGTTTTCAGATAGCCCTAATGCAAAGGCTCTAGACGCAAATATTGGTGTGAGAGCTAATTCAATCAAGGAAACACTGCATGTTGGTGAAGGGCATATTGAAGAAGAATCAGCTGAGTGGTTCTTGTGGGAGAACAACTCCATTTGGCTCACTAACTTCACACACCATCAGGCTTCCAACCAGCTCTCCAGGAAACTCAGTTTTCACACTCTATGCTTAGTGCCCTTTGAGTGCCTAGGACTGAAATGAAGCTTGGTGAGCATCCCACACAAACGAATGCTCCACATGCGGGTTTAACATGCCACCAACTAACATTCACAGGCAACTTCAGCTCCACAGCCGTTTTCAGATAGCCCTCAATGCAAAGGCTCTAGACGCAAATATTGGTGTGAGAGCTAATTCAATCAAGGAAACACTGCATGTTGGTGAAGTGCATATTGAAGAAGAAGGATCAGCCGAGTGGTTCTTGTGGGAGAACAACTCCATTTGGATCTCTAACTTCACACACCATCAGGCTTCCAAGCAGCTCTCAAGGAAACTCAGTTTTCACACTCTATGCTTAGTGCCCTTTCAGTGCATTATCTAGGAATGCACCTGGTAGAGCATCCCACACAAACGAAAATGCTCCACATGCGGGTTTCACATGCCACCAACTCCACATTCACAGGCAACTTCAGCGCCACAGCCGTTTTCAGATAGCCCTCAATGCAAAGGCTCTAGACGCAAATATTGGTGTGAGAGCTAATTCAATCAAGGAAACACTGCATGTTGGTGAAGGGCATATTGAAGAAGGCTCAGCCGAGTGGTTCTTGTGGGAGAACAACTCCATTTGGCTCACTAACTTCACACACCATCAGGCTTCCAAGCAGCTCTCAAGGAAACTCAGTTTTCACACTCTATGCTTAGTGCCCTTTGAGTGCATTATCTAGGAATGAACCTGGTAGAGCATCCCACACAAAAGAATGCTCCACATGCGGGGTTTCACATGCCACCAACTCCACATTCACAGGCAACTTCAGCGCCACAGCCGTTTTCAGATAGCCCTCAATGCAAAGGCTCTAGACGCAAATATTGGTGTGAGAGCTAATTCAATCAAGGAAACACTGCATGTTGGTGAAGGGCATATTGAAGAAGAAGGATCAGCAGAGTGGTCCTTGTGGGAGAACAACTCCATTTGGCTCACTAACTTCACACACCATCAGGCTTCCAAGCAACTCTCAAGGAAACTCAGTTTTCACACTCTATGCTTAGTGCAGTTTGAGTGCATTATCTAGGAATGCACCTGGTAGAGCATCCCACACAAACGAATGCTCCACATGCGGGTTTCACATGCCACCAACTCCACATTCACAGGCAACTTCAGCGCCACAGCCGTTTTCAGATAGCCCTCAATGCAAAGGCTCTAGACGCAAATATTGGTGTGAGAGCTAATTCAATCAAGGAAACACTGCATGTTGGTGAAGGGCATATTGAAGAAGGCTCAGCCGAGTGGTTCTTGTGGGAGAACAACTCCATTTGGCTCACTAACTTCACACACCATCAGGCTTCCAAGCAGCTCTCAAGGAAACTCAGTTTTCACACTCTATGCTTAGTGCCCTTTGAGTGCATTATCTAGGAATGAACCTGGTAGAGCATCCCACACAAAAGAATGCTCCACATGCGGGTTTCACATGCCACCAACTCCACATTCACAGGCAACTTCAGCGCCACAGCCGTTTTCAGATAGCCCTCAATGCAAAGGCTCTAGACGCAAATATTGGTGTGAGAGCTAATTCAATCAAGGAAACACTGCATGTTGGTGAAGGGCATATTGAAGAAGAAGGATCAGCAGAGTGGTCCTTGTGGGAGAACAACTCCATTTGGCTCACTAACTTCACACACCATCAGGCTTCCAAGCAACTCTCAAGGAAACTCAGTTTTCACACTCTATGCTTAGTGCAGTTTGAGTGCATTATCTAGGAATGCACCTGGTAGAGCATCCCACACAAACGAATGCTCCACATGCGGGTTTCACATGCCACCAACTCCACATTCACAGGCAACTTCAGCGCCACAGCCGTTTTCAGATAGCCCTCAATGCAAAGGCTCTAGACGCAAATATTGGTGTGAGAGCTAATTCAATCAAGGAAACACTGCATGTTGGTGAAGGGCATATTGAAGAAGGATCAGCTGAGTGGTTCTTGTGGGAGAACAACTCCATTTGGCTCACTAACTTCACACACCATCAGGCTTCCAAGCAGCTCTCAAGGAAACTCAGTTTTCACACTCTATGCTTAGTGCCCTTTGAGTGCCTAGGACTGAAATGAAGCTTGGTGAGCATCCCACACAAACGAATGCTCCACATGCGGGTTTCACATGCCACCAACTCCACATTCACAGGCAACTTCAGCGCCACAGCCGTTTTCAGATAGCCCTCAATGCAAAGGCTCTAGACGCAAATATTGGTGTGAGAGCTAATTCAATCAAGGAAACACTGCATGTTGGTGAAGGGCATATTGAAGAAGAAGGATCAGCCGAGTGGTCCTTGAGGCAGAACAACTCCATTTGGCTCACTAACTTCACACACCATCAGGCTTCCAAGCAGCTCTCAAGGAAACTCAGTTTTCACACTCTATGCTTAGTGCCCTTTGAGTGCCTTGGACTGAAATGAAGCTTGGTGAGCATCCCACACAAACGAATGCTCCACATGCGGGTTTCACATGCCACCAACTCCACATTCACAGGCAACTTCAGCGCCACAGCCGTTTTCAGATAGCCCTCAATGCAAAGGCTCTAGACGCAAATATTGGTGTGAGAGCTAATTCAATCAAGGAAACACTGCATGTTGGTGAAGGGCATATTGAAGAAGAAGGATCAGCCGAGTGGTTCTTGTGGGAGAACAACTCCATTTGGCTCACTAACTTCACACACCATTAGGCTTCCAACCAGCTCTCAAGGAAACTCAGTTTTCACACTCTATGCTTAGTGCCCTTTGAGTGCCTAGGACTGAAATGAAGCTTGGTGAGCATCCCACACAAACGAATGCTCCACATGCGGGTTTCACATGCCACCAACTCCACATTCACAGGCAACTTCAGCGCCACAGCTGTTTTCAGATAGCCCTCAATGCAAAGGCTCTAGACGCAAATATTGGTGTGAGAGCTAATTCAATCAAGGAAACACTGCATGTTGGTGAAGGGCATATTGAAGAAGAATCAGCTGAATGGTTCTTGTGGGAGAACAACTCCATTTGGCTCACTAACTTCACACACCATCAGGCTTCCAACCAGCTCTCCAGGAAACTCAGTTTTCACACTCTATGCTTAGTGCCCTTTGAGTGCCTAGGACTGAAATGAAGCTTGGTGAGCATCCCACACAAACGAATGCTCCACATGCGGGTTTCACATGCCACCAACTCCACATTCACAGGCAACTTCATCGCCACAGCCGTTTTCAGATAGCCCTCAATGCAAAGGCTCTACACGCAAATATTGCTGTGAGAGCTAATTCAATCAAGGAAACACTGCATGTTGGTGAAGGGCATATTGAAGAAGGATCAGCCGAGTGGTTCTTGTGGGAGAACAACTCCATTTGGCTCACTAACTTCACACACCATCAGGCTTCCAAGCAGCTCTCAAGGAAACTCAGTTTTCACACTCTATGCTTAGTGCCCTTTGAGTGCATTATCTAGGAATGAACCTGGTAGAGCATCCCACACAAACGAATGCTCCACATGCGGGTTTAACATGCCACCAACTAACATTCACAGGCAACTTCAGCGCCACAGCCGTTTTCAGATAGCCCTCAATGCAAAGGCTCTAGACGCAAATATTGGTGTGAGAGCTAATTCAATCAAGGAAACACTGCATGTTGGTGAAGTGCATATTGAAGAAGAAGGATCAGCCGAGTGGTTCTTGTGGGAGAACAACTCCATTTGGATCTCTAACTTCACACACCATCAGGCTTCCAAGCAGCTCTCAAGGAAACTCAGTTTTCACACTCTATGCTTAGTGCCCTTTCAGTGCATTATCTAGGAATGCACCTGGTAGAGCATCCCACACAAACGAATGCTCCACATGCGGGTTTCACATGCCACCAACTCCACATTCACAGGCAACTTCAGCGCCACAGCCGTTTTCAGATAGCCCTCAATGCAAAGGCTCTAGACGCAAATATTGGTGTGAGAGCTAATTCAATCAAGGAAACACTGCATGTTGGTGAAGGGCATATTGAAGAAGAATCAGCTGAGTGGTTCTTGTGGGAGAACAACTCCATTTGGCTCACTAACTTCACACACCATCAGGCTTCCAAGCAGCTCTCAAGGAAACTCAGTTTTCACACTCTATGCTTAGTGCCCTTTGAGTGCCTAGGACTGAAATGAAGCTTGGTGAGCATCCCACACAAACGAATGCTCCACATGCGGGTTTCACATGCCACCAACTCCACATTCACAGGCAACTTCAGCGCCACAGCCGTTTTCAGATAGCCCTCAATGCAAAGGCTCTAGACGCAAATATTGGTGTGAGAGCTAATTCAATCAAGGAAACACTGCATGTTGGTGAAGGCATATTGAAGAAGGCTCAGCCGAGTGGTTCTTGTGGGAGAACAACTCCATTTGGCTCACTAACTTCACACACCATCAGGCTTCCAAGCAGCTCTCAAGGAAACTCAGTTTTCACACTCTATGCTTAGTGCCCTTTGAGTGCATTATCTAGGAATGAACCTGGTAGAGCATCCCACACAAAAGAATGCTCCACATGCGGGTTTCACATGCCACCAACTCCACATTCACAGGCAACTTCAGCGCCACAGCCGTTTTCAGATAGCCCTCAATGCAAAGTCTCTAGACGCAAATATTGGTGTGAGAGCTAATTCAATCAAGGAAACACTGATGCTGTTGAAGGGCATATTGAAGAAGGATCATCAGAGTGGTTCTTGTGGGAGAACAACTCCATTTGGCTCACTAACTTCACACACCATCAGGCTTCCAAGCAGCTCTCAAGGAAACGCAGTTTTCACACTATATGCTTAGTGCCCTTTGAGTGCCTAGGACTGATATGAAGCTTGGTGAGCATCCCACACAAAAGAATGCTCCACATGCGGGTTTCACATGCCACCAACTCCACATTCACAGGCAACTTCAACGCCACAGCTGTTTTCAGATAGCCCCTCAATGCAAAGGCTCTAGACGCAAATATTGGTGTGAGAGCTAATTCAATCAAGGAAACACTGCATGTTGGTGAAGGGCATATTGAAGAAGAATCAGCTGAATGGTTCTTGTGGGAGAACAACTCCATTTGGCTCACTAACTTCACACACCATCAGGCTTCCAACCAGCTCTCCAGGAAACTCAGTTTTCACACTCTATGCTTAGTGCCCTTTGAGTGCCTAGGACTGAAATGAAGCTTGGTGAGCATCCCACACAAACGAATGCTCCACATGCGGGTTTCACATGCCACCAACTCCACATTCACAGGCAACTTCATCGCCACAGCCGTTTTCAGATAGCCACAATGCAAAGGCTCTACACGCAAATATTGGTGTGAGAGCTAATTCAATCAAGGAAACACTGCATGTTGGTGAAGGGCATATTGAAGAAGGATCAGCCGAGTGGTTCTTGTGGGAGAACAACTCCATTTGGCTCACTAACTTCACACACCATCAGGCTTCCAAGCAGCTCTCAAGGAAACGCAGTTTTCACACTATATGCTTAGTGCCCTTTGAGTGCCTAGGACTGAAATGAAGCTTGGTGAGCATCCCACACAAACGAATGCTCCACATGCGGGTTTCACATGCCACCAACTCCACATTCACAGGCAACTTCAGCGCCACAGCCGTTTTCAGATAGCCCTCAATGCAAAGGCTCTAGACGCAAATATTGGTGTGAGAGCTAATTCAATCAAGGAAACACTGCATGTTGGTGAAGGGCATATTGAAGAAGAAGGATCAGCCGAGTGGTCCTTGTGGGAGAACAACTCCATTTGGCTCACTAACTTCACACACCATCAGGCTTCCAAGCAGCTCTCAAGGAAACTCAGTTTTCACACTCTATGCTTAGTGCAGTTTGAGTGCATTATCTAGGAATGAACCTGGTAGAGCATCCCACACAAACGAATGCTCCACATGCGGGTTTCACATGCCACCAACTCCACATTCACAGGCAACTTCAGCGCCACAGCCGTTTTCAGATAGCCCTCAATGCAAAGGCTCTAGACGCAAATATTGGTGTGAGAGCTAATTCAATCAAGGAAACACTGCATGTTGGTGAAGGGCATATTGAAGAAGAAGGATCAGCCGAGTGGTTCTTGTGGGAGAACAACTCCATTTGGCTCACTAACTTCACACACCATTAGGCTTCCAACCAGCTCTCAAGGAAACTCAGTTTTCACACTCTATGCTTAGTGCCCTTTGAGTGCCTAGGACTGAAATGAAGCTTGGTGAGCATCCCACACAAACGAATGCTCCACATGCGGGTTTCACATGCCACCAACTCCACATTCACAGGCAACTTCAGCGCCACAGCTGTTTTCAGATAGCCCTCAATGCAAAGGCTCTAGACGCAAATATTGGTGTGAGAGCTAATTCAATCAAGGAAACACTGCATGTTGGTGAAGGGCATATTGAAGAAGAATCAGCTGAATGGTTCTTGTGGGAGAACAACTCCATTTGGCTCACTAACTTCACACACCATCAGGCTTCCAACCAGCTCTCCAGGAAACTCAGTTTTCACACTCTATGCTTAGTGCCCTTTGAGTGCCTAGGACTGAAATGAAGCTTGGTGAGCATCCCACACAAACGAATGCTCCACATGCGGGTTTCACATGCCACCAACTCCACATTCACAGGCAACTTCATCGCCACAGCCGTTTTCAGATAGCCCACAATGCAAAGGCTCTACACGCAAATATTGCTGTGAGAGCTAATTCAATCAAGGAAACACTGCATGTTGGTGAAGGGCATATTGAAGAAGGATCAGCCGAGTGGTTCTTGTGGGAGAACAACTCCATTTGCTCACTAACTTCACACACCATCAGGCTTCCAAGCAGCTCTCAAGGAAACGCAGTTTTCACACTCTATGCTTAGTGCCCTTTGAGTGCATTATCTAGGAATGAACCTGGTAGAGCATCCCACACAAACGAATGCTCCACATGCGGGTTTAACATGCCACCAACTAACATTCACAGGCAACTTCAGCGCCACAGCCGTTTTCAGATAGCCCTCAATGCAAAGGCTCTAGACGCAAATATTGGTGTGAGAGCTAATTCAATCAAGGAAACACTGCATGTTGGTGAAGTGCATATTGAAGAAGAAGGATCAGCCGAGTGGTTCTTGTGGGAGAACAACTCCATTTGGATCTCTAACTTCACACACCATCAGGCTTCCAAGCAGCTCTCAAGGAAACTCAGTTTTCACACTCTATGCTTAGTGCCCTTTCAGTGCATTATCTAGGAATGCACCTGGTAGAGCATCCCACACAAACGAATGCTCCACATGCGGGTTTCACATGCCACCAACTCCACATTCACAGGCAACTTCAGCGCCACAGCCGTTTTCAGATAGCCCTCAATGCAAAGGCTCTAGACGCAAATATTGGTGTGAGAGCTAATTCAATCAAGGAAACACTGCATGTTGGTGAAGGGCATATTGAAGAAGAATCAGCTGAGTGGTTCTTGTGGGAGAACAACTCCATTTGGCTCACTAACTTCACACACCATCAGGCTTCCAAGCAGCTCTCAAGGAAACTCAGTTTTCACACTCTATGCTTAGTGCCCTTTGAGTGCCTAGGACTGAAATGAAGCTTGGTGAGCATCCCACACAAACGAATGCTCCACATGCGTGTTTCACATGCCACCAACTCCACATTCACAGGCAACTTCAGCGCCACAGCCGTTTTCAGATAGCCCTCAATGCAAAGGCTCTAGACGCAAATATTGGTGTGAGAGCTAATTCAATCAAGGAAACACTGCATGTTGGTGAAGGGCATATTGAAGAAGGCTCAGCCGAGTGGTTCTTGTGGGAGAACAACTCCATTTGGCTCACTAACTTCACACACCATCAGGCTTCCAAGCAGCTCTCAAGGAAACTCAGTTTTCACACTCTATGCTTAGTGCCCTTTGAGTGCATTATCTAGGAATGAACCTGGTAGAGCATCCCACACAAAAGAATGCTCCACATGCGGGTTTCACATGCCACCAACTCCACATTCACAGGCAACTTCAGCGCCACAGCCGTTTTCAGATAGCCCTCAATGCAAAGTCTCTAGACGCAAATATTGGTGTGAGAGCTAATTCAATCAAGGAAACACTGATGCTGTTGAAGGGCATTGAAGAAGGATCATCAGAGTGGTTCTTGTGGGAGAACAACTCCATTTGGCTCACTAACTTCACACACCATCAGGCTTCCAAGCAGCTCTCAAGGAAACGCAGTTTTCACACTATATGCTTAGTGCCCTTTGAGTGCCTAGGACTGATATGAAGCTTGGTGAGCATCCCACACAAAAGAATGCTCCACATGCGGGTTTCACATGCCACCAACTCCACATTCACAGGCAACTTCAACGCCACAGCTGTTTTTCAGATAGCCCTCAATGCAAAGGCTCTAGACGCAAATATTGGTGTGAGAGCTAATTCAATCAAGGAAACACTGCATGTTGGTGAAGGGCATATTGAAGAAGAATCAGCTGAATGGTTTCTTGTGGGAGAACAACTCCATTTGGCTCACTAACTTCACACACCATCAGGCTTCCAACCAGCTCTCCAGGAAACTCAGTTTTTCACACTCTATGCTTAGTGCCCTTTGAGTGCCTAGGACTGAAATGAAGCTTGGTGAGCATCCCACACAAACGAATGCTCCACATGCGGGTTTCACATGCCACCAACTCCACATTCACAGGCAACTTCATCGCCACAGCCGTTTTCAGATAGCCCACAATGCAAAGGCTCTACACGCAAATATTGCTGTGAGAGCTAATTCAATCAAGGAAAACACTGCATGTTGGTGAAGGGCATATTGAAGAAGGATCAGCCGAGTGGTTCTTGTGGGAGAACAACTCCATTTGGCTCACTAACTTCACACACCATCAGGCTTCCAAGCAGCTCTCAAGGAAACGCAGTTTTCACACTATATGCTTAGTGCCCTTTGAGTGCCTAGGACTGAAATGAAGCTTGGTGAGCATCCCACACAAACGAATGCTCCACATGCGGGTTTCACATGCCACCAACTCCACATTCACAGGCAACTTCAGCGCCACAGCCGTTTTCAGATAGCCCTCAATGCAAAGGCTCTAGACGCAAAATATTGGTGTGAGAGCTAATTCAATCAAGGAAACACTGCATGTTGGTGAAGGGCATATTGAAGAAGAAGGATCAGCCGAGTGGTCCTTGTGGGAGAACAACTCCATTTGGCTCACTAACTTCACACACCATCAGGCTTCCAAGCAGCTCTCAAGGAAACTCAGTTTTCACACTCTATGCTTAGTGCAGTTTGAGTGCATTATCTAGGAATGAACCTGGTAGAGCATCCCACACAAACGAATGCTCCACATGCGGGTTTCACATGCCACCAACTCCACATTCACAGGCAACTTCAGCGCCACAGCCGTTTTTCAGATAGCCCTCAATGCAAAGGCTCTAGACGCAAATATTGGTGTGAGAGCTAATTCAATCAAGGAAACACTGCATGTTGGTGAAGGGCATATTGAAGAAGATGAAACACTGCATGTTGGTGAAGGGCATATTGAAGAAGAAGGATCAGCCGAGTGGTTCTTGTGGGAGAACAACTCCATTTGGCTCACTAACTTCACACACCATCAGGCTTCCACGCAGCTCTCAAGGAAACTCAGTTTTCACACTCTATGCTTAGTGCCCTTTGAGTGCCTAGGACTGAAATGAAGCTTGGTGAGCATCCACACAAACGAATGCTCCACATGCGGGTTTCACATGCCACCAACTCCACATTCACAGGCAACTTCACAGCCACAGACGTTTTCAGATAGCCCTCAATGCAATGGATCTAGACGCCAATATTTGTGTGAGAGCTAATTCAATCAAGGAAACACTGCATGTTGGTGAAGGGCATATTGAAGAAGGATCAGCCGAGTGGTTCTTGTGGGAGAACAACTCCATTTGGCTCACTAACTTCACACACCATCAGGCTTCCAAGCAGCTCTCAAGGAAACTCAGTTTTCACACTCTATGCTTAGTGCCCTTTGAGTGCCTAGGACTGAAATGAAGCTTGGTGTGTATCCCACACAAACGAATGCTCCACATGCGGGTTTCACATGCACCAACTCCACATTCACAGGCAACTTCAGCGCCACAGCCGTTTTCAGATAGCCCTCAATGCAAAGGCTCTAGACGCAAATATTGGTGTGAGAGCTAATTCAATCAAGGAAACACTGCATGTTGGTGAAGGACATATTGAAGAAGAAGGATCAGCAGAGTGGTTCTTGTGGGAGAACAACTCCATTTGGATCACTAACTTCACACACCATCAGGCTTCCAAGCAGCTCTCAAGGAAACTCAGTTTCACACTCTATGCTTAGTGCCCTTTGAGTGCCTAGGACTGAAATGAATCTTGGTGAGCATCCCACACAAACGAATGCTCCACATGCGTGTTTCACATGCCACCAACTCCACATTCACAGGCAACTTCAGCGCCACAGCCGTTTTCAGATAGCCTCAATGCAAAGGCTCTAGACGCAAATATTGGTGTGAGAGCTAATTCAATCAAGGAAACACTGCATGTTGGTGAAGGGCATATTGAAGAAGGCTCAGCCGAGTGGTTCTTGTGGGAGAACAACTCCATTTGGATCACTAACTTCACACACCATCAGGCTTCCAAGCAGCTCTCAAGGAAACTCAGTTTTCACACTCTATGCTTAGTGCCCTTTGAGTGCATTATCTAGGAATGAACCTGGTAGAGCATCCCACACAAAAGAATGCTCCACATGCGGGTTTCACATGCCACCAACTCCACATTCACAGGCAACTTCAGCGCCACAGCCGTTTTCAGATAGCCCTCAATGCAAAGTCTCTAGACGCAAATATTGGTGTGAGAGCTAATTTAATCAAGGAAACACTGCATGTTGGTGAAGGGCATATTGAAGAAGGATCAGCCGAGTGGTTCTTGTGGGAGAACAACTCCATTTGGCTCACTAACTTCACACACCATCAGGCTTCCAAGCAGCTCTCAAGGAAACGCAGTTTTCACACTATATGCTTAGTGCCCTTTGAGTGCCTAGGACTGAAATGAAGCTTGGTGAGCATCCCACACAAACGAATGCTCCACATGCGGGTTTCACATGCCACCAACTCCACATTCACAGGCAACTTCAGCGCCACAGCCGTTTTCAGATAGCCCTCAATGCAAAGGCTCTAGACGCAAATATTGGTGTGAGAGCTAATTCAATCAAGGAAACACTGCATGTTGGTGAAGGCATATTGAAGAAGAAGGATCAGCCGAGTGGTCCTTGTGGGAGAACAACTCCATTTGGCTCACTAACTTCACACACCATCAGGCTTCCAAGCAGCTCTCAAGGAAACTCAGTTTTCACACTCTATGCTTAGTGCAGTTTGAGTGCATTATCTAGGAATGCACCTGGTAGAGCATCCCACACAAACGAATGCTCCACATGCGGGTTTCACATGCCACCAACTCCACATTCACAGGCAACTTCAGCGCCACAGCCGTTTTCAGATAGCCCTCAATGCAAAGGCTCTAGACGCAAATATTGGTGTGAGAGCTAATTCAATCAAGGAAACACTGCATGTTGGTGAAGGGCATATTGAAGAAGAAGGATCAGCCGAGTGGTTCTTGTGGGAGAACAACTCCATTTGGCTCACTAACTTCACACACCATCAGGCTTCCACGCAGCTCTCAAGGAAACTCAGTTTTCACACTCTATGCTTAGTGCCCTTTGAGTGCCTAGGACTGAAATGAAGCTTGGTGAGCATCCCACACAAACGAATGCTCCACATGCGGGTTTCACATGCCACCAACTCCACATTCACAGGCAACTTCACAGCCACAGCCGTTTTCAGATAGCCCTCAATGCAATGGATCTAGACGCCAATATTTGTGTGAGAGCTAATTCAATCAAGGAAACACTGCATGTTGGTGAAGGGCATATTGAAGAAGGATCAGCCGAGTGGTTCTTGTGGGAGAACAACTCCATTTGGCTCACTAACTTCACACACCATCAGGCTTCCAAGCAGCTCTCAAGGAAACTCAGTTTTCACACTCTATGCTTAGTGCCCTTTGAGTGCCTAGGACTGAAATGAAGCTTGGTGTGTATCCCACACAAACGAATGCTCCACATGCGGGTTTCACATGCCACCAACTCCACATTCACAGGCAACTTCAGCGCCACAGCCGTTTTCAGATAGCCCTCAATGCAAAGGCTCTAGACGCAAATATTGGTGTGAGAGCTAATTCAATCAAGGAAACACTGCATGTTGGTGAAGGACATATTGAAGAAGAAGGATCAGCAGAGTGGTTCTTGTGGGAGAACAACTCCATTTGGATCACTAACTTCACACACCATCAGGCTTCCAAGCAGCTCTCAAGGAAACTCAGTTTCACACTCTATGCTTAGTGCCCTTTGAGTGCATTATCAAGGAATGCACCTGGTAGAGCATCCCACACAAACGAATGCTCCACATGCGGGTTTCACATGCCACCAACTCCACATTCACAGGCAACTTCAGCGCCACAGCCGTTTTCAGATAGCCCTCAATGCAAAGGCTCTAGACGCAAATATTGGTGTGAGAGCTAATTCAATCAAGGAAACACTGCATGTTGGTGAAGGGAATATTGAAGAAGGATCAGCCGAGTGGTTCTTGTGGGAGAACAACTCCATTTGGATCACTAACTTCACACACCATCAGGCTTCCAAGCAGCTCTCAAGGAAACTCAGTTTTCACACTCTATGCTTAGTGCCCTTTGAGTGCATTATCTAGGAATGCACCTGGTAGAGCATCCCCACACAAACGAATGCTCCACATGCGGGTTTCACATGCCACCAACTCCACATTCACAGGCAACTTCAGCGCCACAGCCGTTTTCACATAGCCCTCAATGCAAAGGCTCTAGACGCAAATATTGGTGTGAGAGCTAATTCAATCAAGGAAACACTGCATGTTGGTGAAGGGCATATTGAAGAAGGCTCAGCCGAGTGGTTCTTGTGGGAGAACAACTCCATTTGGCTCACTAACTTCACACACCATCAGGCTTCCAAGCAGCTCTCAAGGAAACTCAGTTTTCACACTCTATGCTTAGTGCCCTTTGAGTGCATTATCTAGGAATGAACCTGGTAGAGCATCCCACACAAAAAAATGCTCCACATGCGGGTTTCACATGCCACCAACTCCACATTCACAGGCAACTTCAGCGCCACAGCCGTTTTCAGATAGCCCTCAATGCAAAGGCTCTAGACGCAAATATTGGTGTGAGAGCTAATTCAATCAAGGAAACACTGCATGTTGGTGAAGGGCATATTGAAGAAGGATCAGCTGAGTGGTTCTTGTGGGAGAACAACTCCATTTGGCTCACTAACTTCACACACCATCAGGCTTCCAAGCAGCTCTCAAGGAAACTCAGTTTTCACACTCTATGCTTAGTGCCCTTTGAGTGCCTAGGACTGATATGAAGCTTGGTGAGCATCCCACACAAACGAATTATCCACATGCGGGTTTCACATGCCACCAACTCCACATTCACAGGCAACTTCAGCGCCACAGCCATTTTCAGATAGCCCTCAATGCAAAGGCTCTAGACGCAAATATTGTTGTGAGAGCTAATTCAATCAAGGAAACACTGCATGTTGGTGAAGGGCATATTGAAGATGAAGGATCAGCCGAGTGGTCCTTGTGGGAGAACAACTCCATTTGGCTCACTAACTTCACACACCATCAGGCTTCCAAGCAGCTCTCAAGGAAACTCAGTTTTCACACTCTATGCTTAGTGCACTTTGAGTGCATTATCTAGGAATGCACCTGGTAGAGCATCCCACACAAACGAATGCTCCACATGCGGGTTTCACATGCCACCAACTCCACATTCACAGGCAACTTCAGCGCCACAGCCGTTTTCACATAGCCCTCAATGCAAAGGCTCTAGAAGCAAATATTGGTGTGAGAGCTAATTCAATCAAGGAAACACTGCATGTTGGTGAAGGGCATATTGAAGAAGAATCAGCCGAGTGGTTCTTGTGGGAGAACAACTCCATTTGGCTCACTAACTTCACACACCATCAGGCTTCCAAGCAGCTCTCAAGGAAACTCAGTTTTCACACTCTATGCTTAGTGCCCTTTGAGTGCCTAGGACTGAAATGAAGCTTGGTGAGCATCCCACACAAACGAATGCTCCACATGCAGGTTTCACATGCCACCAACTCCACATTCACAGGCAACTTCAGTGCCACAGCCGTTTTCAGATAGCCCTCAATGCAAAGGCTCTAGACGCAAATATTGGTGTGAGAGCTAATTCAATCAAGGAAACACTGCATGTTGGTGAAGGGCATATTGAAGAAGGATCAGCTGAGTGGTTCTTGTGGGAGAACAACTCCATTTGGCTCACTAACTTCACACACCATCAGGCTTCCAAGCAGCTCTCAAGGAAACTCAGTTTTCACACTCTATGCTTAGTGCCCTTTGAGTGCCTAGGACTGATATGAAGCTTGGTGAGCATCCCACACAAACGAATGCTCCACATGCGGGTTTCACATGCCACCAACTCCACATTCACAGGCAACTTCAGCGCCACAGCCGCTTTCAGATAGCCCTCAAAGCAAAGGCTCTAGACGCAAATATTGGTGTGAGAGCTAATTCAATCAAGGAAACACTGCATGTGGGTGAAGGGCATATTGAAGAAGAAGGATCAGCCGAGTGGTCCTTGTGGGAGAACAACTCCATTTGGCTCACTAACTTCACACACCATCAGGCTTCCAAGCAGCTCTCAAGGAAACTCAGTTTTCACACTCTATGCTTAGTGCCCTTTGAGTGCCTAGGACTGAAATGAAGCTTGGTGAGCATCCCACACAAACGAATGCTCCACATGCGTGTTTCACATGCCACCAACTCCACATTCACAGGCAACTTCACAGCCACAACCGCTTTCAGATAGCCCTCAATGCAATGGATCTAGACGCAAATATTGGTGTGAGAGCTAATTCAATCAAGGAAACACTGCATGTTGGTGAAGGGCATATTGAAGAAGCATCAGCCGAGTGGTTCTTGTGGGAGAACAACTCCATTTGGCTCACTAACTTCACACACCATCAGGCTTCCAAGCTGCTCTCAAGGAAACTCAGTTTTAATACTCTATGCTTAGTGCCCTTTGAGTGCCTAGGACTGAAATGAAGCTTGGTGTGTATCCCACACAAACGAATGCTCCACATGCGGGTTTCACATGCCACCAACTCCACATTCACAGGCAACTTCAGCGCCACAGCCGTTTTCAGATAGCCCTCAATGCAAAGGCTCTAGACGCCAATATTGGTGTGAGAGCTAATTCAATCAAGGAAACACTGCATGTTGGTGAAGGGCATATTGAAGAAGAATCAGCCGAGTGGTTCTTGTGGGAGAACAACTCCATTTGGCTCACTAACTTCACACACCATCAGGCTTCCAAGCAGCTCTCAAGGAAACTCAGTTTTCACACTCTATGTTTAGTGCCCTTTGAGTGCATTATCTAGGAATGAACCTGGTAGAGCATCCCACACAAACGAATGCTCCACATGCCGGTTTAACATGCCACCAACTCCACATTCACAGGCAACTTCAGCGCCACAGCCGTTTTCAGATAGCCCTCAATGCAAAGGCTCTAGACGCAAATATTGGTGTGAGAGCTAATTCAATCAAGGAAACACTGCATGTTGGTGAAGGGCATATTGAAGAAGAAGGATCAGCCGAGTGGTCCTTGTGGGAGAACAACTCCATTTGGCTCACTAACTTCACACACCATCAGGCTTCCACGCAGCTCTCAAGGAAACTCAGTTTTCACACTCTATGCTTAGTGCCCTTTGAGTGCCTAGGACTGAAATGAAGCTTGGTGAGCATCCCACACAAACGAATGCTCCACATGCGGGTTTCACATGCCACCAACTCCACATTCACAGGCAACTTCAGCGCCACAGCCGTTTTCAGATAGCCCTCAATGCAATGGATCTAGACGCAAATATTGGTGTGAGAGCTAATTCAATCAAGGAAACACTGCATGTTGGTGAAGGGCATATTGAAGAAGGATCAGCCGAGTGGTTCTTGTGGGAGAACAACTCCATTTGGATCACTAACTTCACACACCATCAGGCTTCCAAGCAGCTCTCAAGGAAACTCAGTTTTCACACTCTATGCTTAGTGCCCTTTGAGTGCCTAGGACTGAAATGAAGCTTGGTGAGCATCCCACACAAACGAATGCTCCACATGCGGGTTTCACATGCCACCAACTCCACATTCACAGGCAACTTCAGCGCCACAGCCGTTTTCAGATAGCCCTCAATGCAAAGGCTCTAGACGCAAATATTGGTGTGAGAGCTAATTCAATCAAGGAAACACTGCATGTTGGTGAAGGGCATATTGAAGAAGAAGGATCAGCCGAGTGGTTCTTGTGGGAGAACAACTCCATTTGGATCACTAACTTCACACACCATCAGGCTTCCAAGCAGCTCTCAAGGAAAATCAGTTTTCACACTCTATGCTTAGTGCCCTTTGAGTGCATTATCTAGGAATGCACCTGGTAGAGCATCCCACACAAACGAATGCTCCACATGCGGGTTTCACATGCCACCAACTCCACATTCACAGGCAACTTCAGCGCCACAGCCGTTTTCAGATAGCCCTCAATGCAAAGTCTCTAGACGCAAATATTGGTGTGAGAGCTAATTCAATCAAGGAAACACTGCATGTTGGTGAAGGGCATATTGAAGAAGGATCAGCCGAGTGGTTCTTGTGGGAGAACAACTCCATTTGGCTCACTAACTTCACACACCATCAGGCTTCCAAGCAGCTCTCAAGGAAACTCAGTTTTCACACTCTATGCTTAGTGCCCTTTGAGTGCATTATCTAGGAATGCACCTGGTAGAGCATCCCACACAAACGAATGCTCCACATGCGGGTTTCACATGCCACCAACTCCACATTCACAGGCAACTTCAGCGCCACAGCCGTTTTCAGATAGCCCTCAATGCAAAGGCTCTAGACGCAAATATTGGTGTGAGAGCTAATTCAATCAAGGAAACACTGCATGTTGGTGAAGGGCATATTGAAGAAGAAGGATCAGAAGAGTGGTTCTTGTGGGAGAACAACTCCATTTGGCTCACTAACTTCACACACCATCAGGCTTCCAAGCAGCTCTCAAGGAAACTCAGTTTTCACACTCTATGCTTAGTGCCCTTTCAGTGCATTATCTAGGAATGAACCTGGTAGAGCATCCCACACAAAAGAATGCTCCACATGCGTGTTTCACTTGCCACCAACTCCACATTCACAGGCAACTTCAGCGCCACAGCTGTTTTCAGATAGCCCTCAATGCAAAGGCTCTAGACGCAAATATTGGTGTGAGAGCTAATTCAATCAAGGAAACACTGCATGTTGGTGAAGGGCATATTGAAGAAGAAGGACCAGCCGAGTGGTTCTTGTGGGAGAACAACTCCATTTGGCTCACTAACTTCACACACCATCAGGCTTCCAAGCAGCTCTCAAGGAAACTCAGTTTTCACACTCTATGCTTAGTGCCCTTTGAGTGCCTACGACTGATATGAAGCTTGGTGAGCATCCCACACAAACGAATGCTCCACATGCGGGTTTCACATGCCACCAACTCCACATTCACAGGCAACTTCAGCGCCACAGCCGTTTTCACATAGCCCTCAATGCAAAGGCTCTAGAAGCAAATATTGGTGTGAGAGCTAATTCAATCAAGGAAACACTGCATGTTAGTGAAGGGCATATTGAAGAAGAATCAGCCGAGTGGTTCTTGTGGGAGAACAACTCCATTTGGCTCACTAACTTCACACACCATCAGGCTTCCAAGCAGCTCTCCAGGAAACTCAGTTTTCACACTCTATGCTTAGTGCCCTTTGAGTGCCTAGGACTGAAATGAAGCTTGGTGAGCATCCCACACAAACGAATGCTCCACATGCAGGTTTCACATGCCACCAACTCCACATTCACAGGCAACTTCAGCGCCACAGCCGTTTTCAGATAGCCCTCAATGCAAAGGCTCTACACGCAAATATTGGTGTGAGAGCTAATTCAATCAAGGAAACACTGCATGTTGGTGAAGGGCATATGGAAGAAGAAGGATCAGCTGAGTGGTTCTTGTGGGAGAACAACTCCATTTGGCTCACTACCTTCACACACCATCAGGCTTCCAAGCAGCTCTCAAGGAAACTCAGTTTTCACACTCTATGCTTAGTGCCCTTTGAGTGCCTAGGACTGATATGAAGCTTGGTGAGCATCCCACACAAACGAATGCTCCACATGCGGGTTTCACATGCCACCAACTCCACATTCACAGGCAACTTCAGCGCCACAGCCGTTTTCAGATAGCCCTCAATGCAAAGGCTCTAGACGCAAATATTGCTGTGAGAGCTAATTCAATCAAGGAAACACTGCATGTGGGTGAAGGGCATATTGAAGAAGAAGGATCAGCAGAGTGGTTCTTGTGGGAGAACAACTCCATTTGGCTCACTAACTTCACACACCATCAGGCTTCCAAGCAGCTCTCAAGGAAACTCAGTTTTCACACTCTGCTTAGTGCCCTTTGAGTGCATTATCTAGGAATGCACCTGGTAGAGCATCCCACACAAACGAATGCTCCACATGCGGGTTTCACATGCCACCAACTCCACATTCACAGGCAACTTCAGCGCCACAGCCGTTTTCAGATAGCCCTCAATGCAAAGGCTCTAGACGCAAATATTGGTGTGAGAGTTAATTCAATCAAGGAAACACTGCATGTTGGTGAAGGGCATATTGAAGAAGAAGGCTCAGCCGAGTGGTTCTTGTGGGAGAACAACTCCATTTGGATCACTAACTTCACACACCATCAGGCTTCCAAGCAGCTCTCAAGGAAACTCAGTTTTCACACTCTATGCTTAGTGCCCTTTGAGTGCCTAGGACTGATATGAAGCTTGGTGAGCATCCCACACAAACGAATGCTCCACATGCGGGTTTCACATGCCACAAACTCCACATTCACAGGCAACTTCACAGCCACAGCCGTTTTCAGATAGCCCTCAATGCAAAGGCTCTAGACGCAAATATTGGTGTGAGAGCTAATTCAATCAAGGAAACACTGCATGTTGGTGAAGGGCATATTGAAGAAGAAGGATCAGCCGAGTGGTCCTTGTGGGAGAACAACTCCATTTGGCTCACTAACTTCACACACCATCAGGCTTCCAAGTAGCTCTCAAGGAAACTCAGTTTTCACACTCTATGCTTAGTGCCCTTTGAGTGCATTATCTAGGAATGAACCTGGTAGAGCATCCCACACAAAAGAATGCTCCACATGCGGGTTTCACATGCCACCAACTCCACATTCACAGGCAACTTCAGCGCCACAGCCGTTTTCACATAGCCCTCAATGCAAAGGCTCTAGAAGCAAATATTGGTGTGAGAGCTAATTCAATCAAGGAAACACTGCATGTTGGTGAAGGGCATATTGAAGAAGAATCAGCCGAGTGGTTCTTGTGGGAGAACAACTCCATTTGGCTCACTAACTTCACACACCATCAGGCTTCCAAGCAGCTCTCAAGGAAACTCAGTTTTCACACTCTATGCTTAGTGCCCTTTGAGTGCCTAGGACTGAAATGAAGCTTGGTGAGCATCCCACACAAACGAATGCTCCACATGCAGGTTTCACATGCCACCAACTCCACATTCACAGGCAACTTCAGTGCCACAGCCGTTTTCAGATAGCCCTCAATGCAAAGGCTCTAGACGCAAATATTGGTGTGAGAGCTAATTCAATCAAGGAAACACTGCATGTTGGTGAAGGGCATATTGAAGAAGGATCAGCTGAGTGGTTCTTGTGGGAGAACAACTCCATTTGGCTCACTAACTTCACACACCATCAGGCTTCCAAGCAGCTCTCAAGGAAACTCAGTTTTCACACTCTATGCTTAGTGCCCTTTGAGTGCCTAGGACTGATATGAAGCTTGGTGAGCATCCCACACAAACGAATGCTCCACATGCGGGTTTCACATGCCACCAACTCCACATTCACAGGCAACTTCAGCGCCACAGCCGCTTTCAGATAGCCCTCAAAGCAAAGGCTCTAGACGCAAATATTGGTGTGAGAGCTAATTCAATCAAGGAAACACTGCATGTGGGTTAAGGGCATATTGAAGAAGAAGGATCAGCCGAGTGGTCCTTGTGGGAGAACAACTCCATTTGGCTCACTAACTTCACACACCATCAGGCTTCCAAGCAGCTCTCAAGGAAACTCAGTTTTCACACTCTATGCTTAGTGCCCTTTGAGTGCCTATGACTGAAATGAAGCTTGGTGAGCATCCCACACAAACGAATGCTCCACATGCGTGTTTCACATGCCACCAACTCCACATTCACAGGCAACTTCACAGCCACAACCGCTTTCAGATAGCCCTCAATGCAATGGATCTAGACGCAAATATTGGTGTGAGAGCTAATTCAATCAAGGAAACACTGCATGTTGGTGAAGGGCATATTGAAGAAGCATCAGCCGAGTGGTTCTTGTGGGAGAACAACTCCATTTGGCTCACTAACTTCACACACCATCAGGCTTCCAAGCAGCTCTCAAGGAAACTCAGTTTTAATACTCTATGCTTAGTGCCCTTTGAGTGCCTAGGACTGAAATGAAGCTTGGTGTGTATCCCACACAAACGAATGCTCCACATGCGGGTTTCACATGCCACCAACTCCACATTCACAGGCAACTTCAGCGCCACAGCCGTTTTCAGATAGCCCTCAATGCAAAGGCTCTAGACGCCAATATTGGTGTGAGAGCTAATTCAATCAAGGAAACACTGCATGTTGGTGAAGGGCATATTGAAGAAGAATCAGCCGAGTGGTTCTTGTGGGAGAACAACTCCATTTGGCTCACTAACTTCACACACCATCAGGCTTCCAAGCAGCTCTCAAGGAAACTCAGTTTTCACACTCTATGTTTAGTGCCCTTTGAGTGCATTATCTAGGAATGAACCTGGTAGAGCATCCCACACAAACGAATGCTCCACATGCCGGTTTCACATGCCACCAACTCCACATTCACAGGCAACTTCAGCGCCACAGCCGTTTTCAGATAGCCCTCAATGCAAAGGCTCTAGACGCAAATATTGGTGTGAGAGCTAATTCAATCAAGGAAACACTGCATGTTGGTGAAGGGCATATTGAAGAAGAAGGATCAGCCGAGTGGTCCTTGTGGGAGAACAACTCCATTTGGCTCACTAACTTCACACACCATCAGGCTTCCACGCAGCTCTCAAGGAAACTCAGTTTTCACACTCTATGCTTAGTGCCCTTTGAGTGCCTAGGACTGAAATGAAGCTTGGTGAGCATCCCACACAAACGAATGCTCCACATGCGGGTTTCACATGCCACCAACTCCACATTCACAGGCAACTTCACAGCCACAGCCGTTTTCAGATAGCCCTCAATGCAATGGATCTAGACGCCAATATTGGTGTGAGAGCTAATTCAATCAAGGAAACACTGCATGTTGGTGAAGGGCATATTGAAGAAGGATCAGCTGAGTGGTTCTTGTGGGAGAACAACTCCATTTGGATCACTAACTTCACACACCATCAGGCTTCCAAGCAGCTCTCAAGGAAACTCAGTTTTCACACTCTATGCTTAGTGCCCTTTGAGTGCCTAGGACTGAAATGAAGCTTGGTGAGCATCCCACACAAACGAATGCTCCACATGCGGGTTTCACATGCCACCAACTCCACATTCACAGGCAACTTCAGCGCCACAGCCGTTTTCAGATAGCCCTCAATGCAAAGGCTCTAGACGCAAATATTGGTGTGAGAGCTAATTCAATCAAGGAAACACTGCATGTTGGTGAAGGGCATATTGAAGAAGAAGGATCAGCCGAGTGGTTCTTGTGGGAGAACAACTCCATTTGGATCACTAACTTCACACACCATCAGGCTTCCAAGCAGCTCTCAAGGAAAATCAGTTTTCACACTCTATGCTTAGTGCCCTTTGAGTGCATTATCTAGGAATGCACCTGGTAGAGCATCCCACACAAACGAATGCTCCACATGCGGGTTTCACATGCCACCAACTCCACATTCACAGGCAACTTCAGCGCCACAGCCGTTTTCAGATAGCCCTCAATGCAAAGGCTCTAGACGCAAATATTGGTGTGAGAGCTAATTCAATCAAGGAAACACTGCATGTTGGTGAAGGGCATATTGAAGAAGGATCAGCCGAGTGGTTCTTGTGGGAGAACAACTCCATTTGGCTCACTAACTTCACACACCATCAGGCTTCCAAGCAGCTCTCAAGGAAACTCAGTTTTCACACTCTATGCTTAGTGCCCTTTGAGTGCATTATCTAGGAATGCACCTGGTAGAGCATCCCACACAAACGAATGCTCCACATGCGGGTTTCACATGCCACCAACTCCACATTCACAGGCAACTTCAGCGCCACAGCCGTTTTCAGATAGCCCTCAATGCAAAGGCTCTAGACGCAAATATTGGTGTGAGAGCTAATTCAATCAAGGAAACACTGCATGTTGGTGAAGGGCATATTGAAGAAGAAGGATCAGAAGAGTGGTTCTTGTGGGAGAACAACTCCATTTGGCTCACTAACTTCACACACCATCAGGCTTCCAAGCAGCTCTCAAGGAAACTCAGTTTTCACACTCTATGCTTAGTGCCCTTTCAGTGCATTATCTAGGAATGAACCTGGTAGAGCATCCCACACAAAAGAATGCTCCACATGCGTGTTTCACTTGCCACCAACTCCACATTCACAGGCAACTTCAGCGCCACAGCTGTTTTCAGATAGCCCTCAATGCAAAGGCTCTAGACGCAAATATTGGTGTGAGAGCTAATTCAATCAAGGAAACACTGCATGTTGGTGAAGGGCATATTGAAGAAGAAGGACCAGCCGAGTGGTTCTTGTGGGAGAACAACTCCATTTGGCTCACTAACTTCACACACCATCAGGCTTCCAAGCAGCTCTCAAGGAAACTCAGTTTTCACACTCTATGCTTAGTGCCCTTTGAGTGCCTAGGACTGATATGAAGCTTGGTGAGCATCCCACACAAACGAATGCTCCACATGCGGGTTTCACATGCCACCAACTCCACATTCACAGGCAACTTCAGCGCCACAGCCGTTTTCACATAGCCCTCAATGCAAAGGCTCTAGAAGCAAATATTGGTGTGAGAGCTAATTCAATCAAGGAAACACTGCATGTTAGTGAAGGGCATATTGAAGAAGAATCAGCCGAGTGGTTCTTGTGGGAGAACAACTCCATTTGGCTCACTAACTTCACACACCATCAGGCTTCCAAGCAGCTCTCCAGGAAACTCAGTTTTCACACTCTATGCTTAGTGCCCTTTGAGTGCCTAGGACTGAAATGAAGCTTGGTGAGCATCCCACACAAACGAATGCTCCACATGCAGGTTTCACATGCCACCAACTCCACATTCACAGGCAACTTCAGCGCCACAGCCGTTTTCAGATAGCCCTCAATGCAAAGGCTCTAGACGCAAATATTGGTGTGAGAGCTAATTCAATCAAGGAAACACTGCATGTTGGTGAAGGGCATATGGAAGAAGAAGGATCAGCTGAGTGGTTCTTGTGGGAGAACAACTCCATTTGGCTCACTACCTTCACACACCATCAGGCTTCCAAGCAGCTCTCAAGGAAACTCAGTTTTCACACTCTATGCTTAGTGCCCTTTGAGTGCCTAGGACTGATATGAAGCTTGGTGAGCATCCCACACAAACGAATGCTCCACATGCGGGTTTCACATGCCACCAACTCCACATTCACAGGCAACTTCAGCGCCACAGCCGTTTTCAGATAGCCCTCAATGCAAAGGCTCTAGACGCAAATATTGCTGTGAGAGCTAATTCAATCAAGGAAACACTGCATGTGGGTGAAGGGCATATTGAAGAAGAAGGATCAGCAGAGTGGTTCTTGTGGGAGAACAACTCCATTTGGCTCACTAACTTCACACACCATCAGGCTTCCAAGCAGCTCTCAAGGAAACTCAGTTTTCACACTCTGCTTAGTGCCCTTTGAGTGCATTATCTAGGAATGCACCTGGTAGAGCATCCCACACAAACGAATGCTCCACATGCGGGTTTCACATGCCACCAACTCCACATTCACAGGCAACTTCAGCGCCACAGCCGTTTTCAGATAGCCCTCAATGCAAAGGCTCTAGACGCAAATATTGGTGTGAGAGTTAATTCAATCAAGGAAACACTGCATGTTGGTGAAGGGCATATTGAAGAAGAAGGCTCAGCCGAGTGGTTCTTGTGGGAGAACAACTCTTTTTGGATCACTAACTTCACACACCATCAGGCTTCCAAGCAGCTCTCAAGGAAACTCAGTTTTCACACTCTATGCTTAGTGCCCTTTGAGTGCATTATCTAGGAATGCACCTGGTAGAGCATCCCACACAAACGAATGCTCCACATGCGGGTTTCACATGCCACCAACTCCACATTCACAGGCAACTTCAGCGCCACAGCCGTTTTCAGATAGCCCTCAATGCAAAGGCTCTAGACGCAAATATTGGTGTGAGAGCTAATTCAATCAAGGAAACACTGCATGTTGGTGAAGGGCATATTGAAGAAGGATCAGCCGAGTGGTTCTTGTGGGAGAACAACTCCATTTGGCTCACTAACTTCACACACCATCAGGCTTCCAAGCAGCTCTCAAGGAAACTCAGTTTTCACACTCTATGCTTAGTGCCCTTTGAGTGCATTATCTAGGAATGCACCTGGTAGAGCATCCCACACAAACGAATGCTCCACATGCGGGTTTCACATGCCACCAACTCCACATTCACAGGCAACTTCAGCGCCACAGCCGTTTTCAGATAGCCCTCAATGCAAAGGCTCTAGACGCAAATATTGGTGTGAGAGCTAATTCAATCAAGGAAACACTGCATGTTGGTGAAGGGCATATTGAAGAAGAAGGATCAGAAGAGTGGTTCTTGTGGGAGAACAACTCCATTTGGCTCACTAACTTCACACACCATCAGGCTTCCAAGCAGCTCTCAAGGAAACTCAGTTTTCACACTCTATGCTTAGTGCCCTTTCAGTGCATTATCTAGGAATGAACCTGGTAGAGCATCCCACACAAAAGAATGCTCCACATGCGTGTTTCACTTGCCACCAACTCCACATTCACAGGCAACTCAGCGCCACAGCTGTTTTCAGATAGCCCTCAATGCAAAGGCTCTAGACGCAAATATTGGTGTGAGAGCTAATTCAATCAAGGAAACACTGCATGTTGGTGAAGGGCATATTGAAGAAGAAGGATCAGCCGAGTGGTTCTTGTGGGAGAACAACTCCATTTGGCTCACTAACTTCACACACCATCAGGCTTCAAGCAGCTCTCAAGGAAACTCAGTTTCACACTCTATGCTTAGTGCCCTTTGAGTGCCTAGGACTGATATGAAGCTTGGTGAGCATCCCACACAAACGAATGCTCCACATGCGGGTTTCACATGCCACAAACTCCACATTCACAGGCAACTTCACAGCCACAGCCGTTTTCAGATAGCCCTCAATGCAAAGGCTCTAGACGCAAATATTGGTGTGAGAGCTAATTCAATCAAGGAAACACTGCATGTTGGTGAAGGCATATTGAAGAAGAAGGATCAGCCGAGTGGTTCTTGTGGGAGAACAACTCCATTTGGCTCACTAACTTCACACACCATCAGGCTTCCAAGTAGCTCTCAAGGAAACTCAGTTTTCACACTCTATGCTTAGTGCCCTTTGAGTGCATTATCTAGGAATGAACCTGGTAGAGCATCCCACACAAAAGAATGCTCCACATGCGGGTTTCACATGCCACCAACTCCACATTCACAGGCAACTTCAGCGCCACAGCCGTTTTCACATAGCCCTCAATGCAAAGGCTCTAGAAGCAAATATTGTGTGAGAGCTAATTCAATCAAGGAAACACTGCATGTTAGTGAAGGGCATATTGAAGAAGAATCAGCCGAGTGGTTCTTGTGGGAGAACAACTCCATTTGGCTCACTAACTTCAACACACCATCAGGCTTCCAAGCAGCTCTCCAGGAAACTCAGTTTTCACACTCTATGCTTAGTGCCCTTTGAGTGCCTAGGACTGAAATGAAGCTTGGTGAGCATCCCACACAAACGAATGCTCCACATGCAGGTTTCACATGCCACCAACTCAACATTCACAGGCAACTTCAGCGCCACAGCCGTTTTCACATAGCCCTCAATGCAAAGGCTCTAGACGCAAATATTGGTGTGAGAGCTAATTCATCAAGGAAACACTGCATGTTGGTGAAGGGCATATGAAGAAGAAGGATCAGCTGAGTGGTTCTTGTGGGAGAACAACTCCATTTGGCTCACTACCTTCACACACCATCAGGCTTCCAAGCAGCTCTCAAGGAACTCAGTTTTCACACTCTATGCTTAGTGCCCTTTGAGTGCCTAGGACTGATATGAAGCTTGGTGAGCATCCCACACAAACGAATGCTCCACATGCGGGTTTCACATGCCACAACTCCACATTCACAGGCAACTTCAGCGCCACAGCCGCTTTCAGATAGCCCTCAATGCAAAGGCTCTAGACGCAAATATTGCTGTGAGAGCTAATTCAATCAAGGAAACACTGCATGTGGGTGAAGGGCATATTGAAGAAGAAGGATCAGCCGAGTGTCCTTGTGGGAGATCAACTCCATTTGGCTCACTAACA
>NW_026697039.1:0-30960 GCF_030435755.1 Ochotona princeps | reverse complement strand
TGTGATCTCCTTGGCAGTCGGGATATGGTTCTCGATGTCCTTGATGAGGCAGATATCCACTGCTTCTGCAGTGAAAGCACATGGGAGGCCTCCGGGGGTCTCCGGGACTAGGATAGAGGGCTCCTCTTATCCTCCTGCTCCACCCTGAGATCCCCCTTGCTCTACACACACAACCTCCTTTAAGAGAGTGTCAGAGTTGTGCTTGGATCCCACCACAAATTTCTATGGCTTTTCTAATGTCTCTATAAATAAGAAGTTACACTTAAAGTCTTCCTCAAACATTCTAAGAAGATGGAGAATTTCTCTGCACTCCTGACCTGTAGTGGAACCAGAGGAATATTAAAGAAATTTAGCTTTTCAGTTCTTAGAGGCAGCTCCACTGGGGGTTCCATCTTCTCCAGGGGCAGTGTTGAGTTCAAGGGAGTTGCAGCACTTTCGAGGTCAGATGAGCCAGTTTTGAGGATCCATCAGGAAATTCTAGGGACAAGAGCATAACCTTTCCCACGGATTATTAGTGTTTATTAAATGCATCATAATGTCAAGGACAGTTGCGCTTGATGCACCAATCTCTTAGGATCCCTCACGTCACCCGGTGTTGGAAGGGGTCTGGCCTCCTCCTCCTCCAATGTCTCCTTGATGGAGATGGATCTTTCAGAATGAAGTCGCGAATTTGTCTTACTGCAGGCGCTTCCTCCGGTGAATGGAGTCCAGGGCTTTACATTACCAGCTGGCACCCACACAGGCTGCAGCTCAGTTTCTGGAAAAACACAAACAAACCCTCTTCCCACAGTTAGCAAGGGGTCAGGATCTCTCCACTTGTGAGTGGCTGGGTCCCTCCATCAAACCAAAGGCATTTGTGTTGGGCCTGCAAGCAGCCTCTAGTGACGCAGAGCTGGTGCTCACCAGGAGACAAAATCTGAACAAAATTTAAGGTGAGTAAGACCAAATTAATGCATTTACAGGGGTAGCATATTCCCCCCTCTGCTTTTAAAGCATAACTTTAACATCTTTGTGATTTTACAATCCTATCAGAAAGCTTTGGGCATGGCTGCAGGTTGCCACAGCCCCAAGGCAACCTGCTCTTGATAAACAAACAGCAACACATGATAACAATTTGAAACAACTTTTTACAAAGGACAAAATGTTAAGACACACATGTATGCGCGCACACACACAGACACACACACACTTTTGGAGACTTGAAAATATTATTCTCAACCAAGCTTAGTAGTAGTGTTCACCAAAAACCAGTAAGTGAAACCATTAAGTCAATAGTTTTGAACTGAGAAACTCAGACAAAAACATTGATCATGCTATGAAATCCCTCCATCAATCTAAAATTGCAAATTTCAGTCTTCCCAGCAATACAGCCATGCTAAGAATACATAATTAGCAACGCAAACTAAAATTAAACCTTCACAACTCCATGGATGTATACAACGTTTTGACACAATAAAATTTTACTCAATTTGCTATTTGGCAACAATCTTAGTACAATCCAATAGCCTGGTCAACTGTCTCCACAAAACGGGAGATAGATCCGTTGGCATTCTTGAGGCCTCGTAAGAATACCAAGGGAATCCCTAGGATTTGAAACCTTTGAATTCTTAAATGCTTTTTTAAGGATAGCTAAAAATATCTGAAACAAGATTTGTTGTTGACATTAGCATAACACATGATAGATTACAATTGGTTATTGATGCGAGATCATCACTCAAATATCTTTAAAACAAATACAAAACCTTGACACATTAAAGGCAGTGAGAGATTTGATAACCAGCCAAAAACACAAGAATTACATTAATACATGCAATTAATACATGCAAACACTTTGTAGACAATGAATATCACATTAACTTATACCTTGAAATAATCAAATAGTGTTCGAGTTCAATTTTATACCAAATTATTTATGATAAAATTTCACATTTTTATTAAATGTCCCCCCAAAAAACACTCAGGATTTACAAAAGCCTAGTATCTTCTTTGAATTCCAAGCTCCCAAAAGTTGCAATGGATATACAGATGAAGTCAGTTTGCTAAACATCTAACACAACAAAAGACCTTGAAATTGGTGATTATTGTGAAAGCTAGCCACTAAACCGAAGGCCAGCTTCCTCAGCATTATAAGATATTCCAAAAGACATGCGGTTACAACTTGGGTACATTAACAAACAAAACAGCAAACATTCACTTTATAATGATATAATGACATCACCCAAACACTCCTTAAAGCAAGAACATCGCTTTTGTTAATTTTAAACAATGAGAACGTAATGAGGCAGTGAACATAAAAATTAACTTAATATAAAGACTTGTACTTAAAAATTAGTATACATGATTAGGCAATGCTGTATAGGAAAAAGTGCTATATGAATAACATGCATACACCACAACTGATTGGAATTTCAGCCTCCAGGATTTATACCTGCAGGGTGAGGAGCACAGGTGGGGCAATAAGACAGTGGCAGTCTTAAGTTTGTAGCTTCTCTGCAGATTCCTGTTTTGTAAACCTGTGAATGTTTGGGACCTGGGGCTGGCTCCTCGCAGAGTCTTCTGGCCACAGGCATCTGCCATCACGGTCAAATTTGGATTTACATTCTTTTTTCCAGTGTCGGCCTCTTTGGCACTTAGGACATATTCCAGGGGAGTGACTGTTAAAAGCATCCGCATGGTATTTTTGAGTTGAAGGAAGCATTCGGCAATCTTTTCTAAGGTGTCCTGGCTTGCCACAATTAAAACATTTAGCCTTCATTTGTTTTTGAATAGCAAAAGTTTCAAGTGCTGCTAGGCGGGCACGGTGCTTAAATGTCCCTATGTTGCGACAGGCTTTCAGGTAACCCAGAAGATCCTCTTTTTCTTTTATAGGACGGATTACAGCCTGGCAGTCCTCATTCGCATTATCAAAGGCCAGTTGCTTTAACAACAATTTCCTAGTGCCTTCTCCCCTAACTTGTTTTTCAATGGAGTCTGTCAAACGTCTTACAAAATCAGCATAAGATTCTCTGGCTCCTTGAATGACTTTTGCATAACTGCCTGCAAATTCAGACCCAGTTTCAGTTTTCTCCCATGCCCACAATGCTACGTCTCGTATATGCATGAGCGCAGCTTGAGGTAGCTGTATCTGTTGCTCTGTAGTAACCCACTGTCCATCTCCAACCAACATATCATAAGTCAGTTGTCCTCCACCAGGGAGTTGCTGACCTGATGCTCCTAAGGATCGCAGTTTTTCTTTAGCCATATCGCTTCTCCACATTTTCCATTGTAAATATTGAGAAGGAGAAAACCCTATTTTTGCTATTACTTCAAAATCATAAGGAATCCAGTTTGCTCCCTGGCTCCAGCCATTTAAATATTCCCACATATAAGAAGAAGTAGGTCCGTAGGACACACAAGCCTTTTTAAAAGCTATGATGGCATTAACATCTAGGCTTTCATAGGTAGGTTGATTATTTTCTTGACTAAGAATGATTGGAAAAAGCAATCGGAATTCATGAGGTCGCCGGAAAACATCAGGCATTTGGAAATGTCTTTGATCAGATTTAAGAGCAAGATGGCATGGGCTGATATTTAACTGTTGTTTTATCCCAGCCTCATTTACCTCACTAGAGAAATCCTGTGGTTTAACACTGAAAATGTTCTTTTTCTTAGTTCTGATTTCATTTTCAGTCACATTATGGTAACATCTTCCAAGTTTTCTTTTCCTAATTTCCACATCTGTAGTATAAGGCCTTTCTCTTTTTGCTGCATTACAGTGGCATCTCCTCGTGGGAGGGTCTCTCACACATTCTTTCTCATCTTCATCTGTAGTATAAGCGATTTCTTTCCTAGCCACATTACGGTGGCGTCTCCCGTTAGGGAAATCTCTCACGGGCTCCTCTTTGCTGTCCTCCTCATCTGTATTATGAGGCGTTTCTTTTTTAGCCATATTACAGCGTCCTTTCCTGTTAGGTGGGCCTCTTAAGGATTCCCTTTCTCTTTCTTCCTTGTTCGTACTATGAAACACTTCTTTTTTAGCTACATTTTGGGGGTGTCTCCCCTTAGAGGAATTTCTTGCAGATTCCCCTTCTAAAATTATAATAATAGCTCTAATTAAAGCCGATATAATCCAAAAACTAACTTGAATATCTTCTATCCTTCCGGCCTTTTCACCATTTTTCTGAGTAAAATTCTTAAGTCCAGTTTCTAGTGTCCATTCATCTGGAGACCAAGGATTATATTCACTAACAAGCTCTAAATAAGAATGCAATTGCTGCCTAGTTATCTTCGTTCCACTTTTCACTAAAAAATTCTGCATAAGAGAGATAAAAGACTGTGCCCTACACTGGTTCTGGCCCATTGTCCCACTCACCACTTTCTGTGGGGGTCTCCGCTGCACTTTCTCTTCTTCTTTCAAGCTCCCGTTCAGGCGCCAGTTGTCGCTGTCCCGCAGCGATGGACTTGGTGCACGGAGCCGATAATAACACGCGTGGACCCTGACTGATGGTCAAAAGCCGAGGTTTATTAGTAGCATCAGACTTTATACTCTGAGGGTCATATAGGATAAGGGAGGAAGTGCTGAGCTTATCAACAAAACCATTAATGCTTGTTTGGAAATCCTTATGTCTTGTATATTCCACCAGGTGTTCTCATATACATATGCAAATGATATCCAAAAAGGTATACAAAAGGTAGCCATTTGGTTATTCTCCTCCAAATATTATCCAACCAACTGTAGTCCTGTGCTCACTGACATTTTCGGGTCACAATGTCCTCCTAAATGGAGCATTCGTTTATGTGGGATGCTCTCCCAGCTTCATTTCAGTCCTAGGCACTCAAAGGGCACCAAACGTAGAGTGTGAAAACTGAGTTTCCTTGAGAGCTGCTTGGAAGCCTGATGGTGTGTGAAGTTAGTGAGCCAAATGGAGTTGTTCTCCCACAAGAACCACTCGGCTGATCCTTCTTCAATATGCCCTTCATCAACATGCAGTGTTTCCTTGATTGAATTAGCTCTCACACCAATATTTGCGTCTAGAGCCTTTGCATTGAGGGCTATCTGAAAACGGCTTGGCGCTGAAGTTGCCTGTGAATGTGGAGTTGGTGGCATGTGAAACCCGCATGTGGAGCATTCGTTTGTGTGGGATGATCTACCAGGTTCATTTCAGTCCTAGCCATACAAAGAGCACTAAGCATAGAGTGTGAAAACTGAGTTTCCTTGAGAGCTGCTTGGAAGCCTGATGGTGTGTGAAGTTAGTGAGCCCAATGGAGTTTTTCTCCCACAAGAACCACTCGGCTGATCCTTCTTCAATATGCCCTTCTCCAACATGCAGTGTTTCCTTGATTGAATTAGCTCTCACACCAATATTTGCGTCTAGAGCCTTTGCATTGAGGGCTATCTGAAAACGGCTGTGGCGCTGAAGTTGCCTGTGAATGTGGAGTTGGTGTCATGTGAAACACGCATGTGGAGCATTCGTTTGTGTGGGATGCTCTACCAGGTTCATTCCTAGATAATGCACTCAAAGGGCACTAAGCATAGAGTGTGAAAGCTGAGTTTCCTTGAGAGCTGCTTGGAAGCCTGATGGTGTGTGAAGTTAGCGAGCCAAATGGAGTTGTTCTCCCACAAGAACCACTCGGCTGATACTTCTTCAATATGCCCTTCACCAACATGCAGTGTTTCCTTGATTGAATTAGCTCTCACACCAATATTTGCGTCTAGAGCCTTTGCATTGAGGGCTATCTGAAAATGGCTGTGGCGCTGAAGTTGCCTGTGAATGTGGAGTTGGTGGCATGTGAAACCCGCAAGTGGAGCATTCGTAAGTGTGGGATGCTCTACCATGTTAATTCCTAGATAATGCACTCAAAGGGCACTAAGCATAGAGTGTGAAAACTGAGTTTCCTTGAGAGCTGCTTGGAAGCCTGATGGTGTGTGAAGTTAGTGAGCCAAATGGAGTTGTTCTCCCACAAGAACCACTCGGCTGATCCTTCTTCAATATGCCCTTCACCAACATGCAGTGTTTCCTTGATTGAATTAGCTCTCACACCAATATTTGCGTCTAGAGCCTTTGCATTGAGGGCTATCTGAAAACGGCTGTGGCGCTGAAGTTGCCTGTGAATGTGGAGTTGGTGGCATGTGAAACCCGCATGTGGAGCATTCGTTTGTGTGGTCTGCTCTACCAGGTTCATTCCTAGATAATGCACTCAAAGGGCACTAAGCATAGAGTGTGAAAACTGAGTTTCCTTGAGAGCTGCTTGGAAGCCTGATGGTGTGTGAAGTTAGTGAGCCAAATGGAGTTGTTCTCCCACAAGAACCACTCGGCTGATCCTTCTTCAATATGCCCTTCACCAACATGCAGTGTTTCCTTGATTGAATTAGCTCTCACACCAATATTTGCGTCTAGAGCCTTTGCATTGAGGGCTATCTGAAAACGGCTGTGCCGCTGAAGTTGCCTGTGAATGTGGAGTTGGTGGCATGTGAAACCCGCATGTGGAGCATTCGTTTGTGTGGGATGCTCTACCAGGTTCATTCCTAGATAATGCACTCAAAGAGCACTAAGCATAGAGTGTGAAAACTGAGTTTCCTTGAGAGCTGCTTGGAAGCCTGATGATGTGTGAAGTTAGTGAGCCAAATGGAGTTGTTCTCCCACAAGAACCACTCGGCTGATCCTTCTTCAAAATGCCCTTCACCAACATGCAGTGTTTCCTTGATTGAATTAGCTCTCACACCAATATTTGCGTCTAGAGCCTTTGCATTGAGGGCTATCTGAAAACGGCTGTGGCGCTGAAGTTGCCTGTGAATGTGGAGTTGGTGGCATGTGAAACCCGCATGTGGAGCATTCGTTTGTGTGGGATGCTCTACCAGGTTCATTCCTAGATAATGCACTCAAAGGGCACTAAGCATAGAGTGTGAAAACTGAGTTTCCTTGAGAGCTGCTTGGAAGCCTGATGGTGTGTGAAGTTAGTGAGCCAAATGGAGTTGTTCTCCCACAAGAACCACTCGGCTGATCCTTCTTCAATATGCCCTTCACCAACATGCAGTGTTTCCTTGATTGAATTAGCTCTCACACCAATGTTTGCGTCTAGAGCCTTTGCATTGAGGGCTATCTGAAAACGGCTGTGGCGCTGAAGTTGCCTGTGAATGTGGAGTTGGTGGCATGTGAAACCCGCATGTGGAGCATTCGTTTGTGTGGGATGCTCTCCCAGGTTCATTCCTAGATAATGCACTCAAAGGGCACTAAGCATAGAGTGTGAAAACTGAGTTTCCTTGAGAGCTGCTTGGAAGCCTGATGGTGTGTGAAGTTAGTGAGCCAAATGGAGTTGTTCTCCCACAAGAACCACTCGGCTGATACTTCTTCAATATGCCCTTCACCAACATGCAGTGTTTCCTTGATTGAATTAGCTCTCACACCAACATTTGCGTCTAGAGCCTTTGCATTGGGGGCTATCTGAAAACGGCTGTGGCGCTGAAGTTGACTGTGCATGTGGAGTTGGTGGCATGTGAAACCCGCATGTGGAGCATTCGTTTGTGTGGGATGCTGACCATCTTCACTTCAGTCCTAGGCACACAAAGAGCACTAAGCATAGAGTGTGAAAACTGAGTTTCCTTGAGAGCTGCTTGGAAGCCTGATGGTGTGTGAAGTTAGTGAGCCCAATGGTGTTTTTCTCCCACAAGAACCACTCGGCTGATCCTTCTTCAATATGCCCTTCACCAACATGCAGTGTTTCGTTGATTGAATTAGCTCTCACACCAATATTTGCGTCTAGAGCCTTTGCATTGAGGGCTATCTGAAAACGGCTGTGGCGCTGAAGTTGCCTGTGAATGTGGAGTTGGTGGCATGTGAAACCCGCATGTGGAGCATTCGTTTGTGTGGGATGCTCTACCAGGTTCATTCCTAGATAATGCACTCAAAGGGCACTAAGCATAGAGTGTGAAAACTGAGTTTCCTTGAGAGCTGCTTGGAAGCCTGATGGTGTGTGAAGTTAGTGAGCCAAATGGAGTTGTTCTCCCACAAGAACCACTCGGCTGATCCTTCTTCAATATGCCCTTCACCAACATGCAGTGTTTCCTTGATTGAATTAGCTCTCACACCAATATTTGCGTCTAGAGCCTTTGCATTGAGGGCTATCTGAAAACAGCTGTGGCGCTGAAGTTGCCTGTGAATGTGGAGTTGGTGGCATGTGAAACCCGCATGTGGAGCATTCGTTTGTGTGGGATGCTCTACCAGGTTCATTCCTAGATAATGCACTCAAAGAGCACTAAGCATAGAGTGTGAAAACTGAGTTTCCTTGAGAGCTGCTTGGAAGCCTGATGGTGTGTGAAGTTAGTGAGCCAAATGGAGTTGTTCTCCCACAAGAACCACTCGGCTGATCCTTCTTCAATATGCCCTTCACCAACATGCAGTGTTTCCTTGATTGAATTAGCTCTCACACCAATATTTGCGTCTAGAGCCTTTGCATTGAGGGCTATCTGAAAATGGCAGTGGCGCTGAAGTTGCCTGTGAATGTGGAGTTGGTGGCATGTGAAACCCGCATGTGGAGCATTCGTTTGTGTGGGATGCTCTACCAGGTTCATTCCTAGATAATGCACTCAAAGGGCACTAAACATAGAGTGTGAAAACTGAGTTTCCTTGAGAGCTGCTTGGAAGCCTGATGGTGTGTGAAGTTAGTGAGCCAAATGGAGTTGTTCTCCCACAAGAACCACTCGGCTGATCCTTCTTCAATATGCCCTTCACCAACATGCAGTGTTTCCTTGATTGAATTAGCTCTCACACCAATATTTGCGTCTAGAGCCTTTGCATTGAGGGCTATCTGAAAACGGCTGTGGCGCTGAAGTTGCCTGTGAATGTGGAGTTGGTGGCATGTGAAACCCGCATGTGGAGCATTCGTTTGTGTGGGATGCTGACCAAGCTTCATTTCAGTCCTAGGCACACAAAGAGCACTAAGCATAGAGTGTGAAAACTGAGTTTCCTTGAGAGCTGCTTGGAAGCCTGATGGTGTGTGAAGTTAGTGAGCCAAATGGAGTTGTTCTCCCACAAGAACCACTCGGCTGATCCTTCTTCAATATGCCCTTCACCAACATGCAGTGTTTCCTTGATTGAATTAGCTCTCACACCAATATTTGCTTCTAGAGCCTTTGCTTTGAGGGCTATCTGAAAACGGCTGTTACGCTGAAGTTGCCTGTGAATGTGGAGTTGGTGGCATGTGAAACCCGCATGTGGAGCATTCGTTTGTGTGGTCTGCTCTACCAGGTTCATTCCTAGATAATGCACTCAAAGCGCACTAAGCATAGAGTGTAAAATCTGAGTTTCCTTGAGAGCTGCTTGGAATCCTGATGGTGTGTGAAGTTAGTGAGCCCAATGGAGTTTTTCTCCCACAAGAACCACTCGGCTGATCCTTCTTCAATATGCCCTTCACCAACATGCAGTGTTTCCTTGATTGAATTAGCTCTCACACCAATATTTGCGTCTAGAGCCTTTGCATTGAGGGCTATCTGAAAACGGCTGTGGCGCTGAAGTTGCCTGTGAATGTGGAGTTGGTGGCATGTGAAACCCGCATGTGGAGCATTCGTTTGTGTGGTCTGCTCTACCAGGTTCATTCCTAGATAATGCACTCAAAGGGCACTAAGCATAGAGTGTGAAAACTGAGTTTCCTTGAGAGCTGCTTGGAAGCCTGATGGTGTGTGAAGTTAGTGAGCCAAATGGAGTTGTTCTCCCACAAGAACCACTCGGCTGATCCTTCTTCAATATGCCCTTCACCAACATGCAGTGTTTCCTTGATTGAATTAGCTCTCACACCAATGTTTGCGTCTAGAGCCTTTGCATTGAGGGCTATCTGAAAACGGCTGTGGCGCTGAAGTTGCCTGTGAATGTGGAGTTGGTGGCATGTGAAACCCGCATGTGGAGCATTCGTTTGTGTGGGATGCTCTACCAGGTTCATTCCTAGATAATGCACTCAAAGAGCACTAAGCATAGAGTGTGAAAACTGAGTTTCCTTGAGAGCTGCTTGGAAGCCTGATGATGTGTGAAGTTAGTGAGCCAAATGGAGTTGTTCTCCCACAAGAACCACTCGGCTGATCCTTCTTCAAAATGCCCTTCACCAACATGCAGTGTTTCCTTGATTGAATTAGCTCTCACACCAATATTTGCGTCTAGAGCCTTTGCATTGAGGGCTATCTGAAAACGGCTGTGGCGCTGAAGTTGCCTGTGACTGTGGAGTTGGTGGCATGTGAAACCCGCATGTGGAGCATTCGTTTGTGTGGGATGCTCTACCAGGTTCATTCCTAGATAATGCACTCAAAGGGCACTAAGCATAGAGTGTGAAAACTGAGTTTCCTTGAGAGCTGCTTGGAAGCCTGATGGTGTGTGAAGTTAGTGAGCCAAATGGAGTTGTTCTCCCACAAGAACCACTCGGCTGATCCTTCTTCAATATGCCCTTCACCAACATGCAGTGTTTCCTTGATTGAATTAGCTCTCACACCAATGTTTGCGTCTAGAGCCTTTGCATTGAGGGCTATCTGAAAACGGCTGTGGCGCTGAAGTTGCCTGTGAATGTGGAGTTGGTGGCATGTGAAACCCGCATGTGGAGCATTCGTTTGTGTGGGATGCTCTCCCAGGTTCATTCCTAGATAATGCACTCAAAGGGCACTAAGCATAGAGTGTGAAAACTGAGTTTCCTTGAGAGCTGCTTGGAAGCCTGATGGTGTGTGAAGTTAGTGAGCCAAATGGAGTTGTTCTCCCACAAGAACCACTCGGCTGATACTTCTTCAATATGCCCTTCACCAACATGCAGTGTTTCCTTGATTGAATTAGCTCTCACACCAACATTTGCGTCTAGAGCCTTTGCATTGGGGGCTATCTGAAAACGGCTGTGGCGCTGAAGTTGACTGTGCATGTGGAGTTGGTGGCATGTGAAACCCGCATGTGGAGCATTCGTTTGTGTGGGATGCTGACCATCTTCACTTCAGTCCTAGGCACACAAAGAGCACTAAGCATAGAGTGTGAAAACTGAGTTTCCTTGAGAGCTGCTTGGAAGCCTGATGGTGTGTGAAGTTAGTGAGCCCAATGGTGTTTTTCTCCCACAAGAACCACTCGGCTGATCCTTCTTCAATATGCCCTTCACCAACATGCAGTGTTTCCTTGATTGAATTAGCTCTCACACCAATATTTGCTTCTAGAGCCTTTGCTTTGAGGGCTATCTGAAAACGGCTGTGGCGCTGAAGTTGCCTGTGAATGTGGAGTTGGTGGCATGTGAAACCCGCATGTGGAGCATTCGTTTGTGTGGGATGCTCTACCAGGTTCATTCCTAGATAATGCACTCAAAGGGCACTAAGCATAGAGTGTGAAAACTGAGTTTCCTTGAGAGCTGCTTGGAAGCCTGATGGTGTGTGAAGTTAGTGAGCCAAATGGAGTTGTTCTCCCACAAGAACCACTCGGCTGATCCTTCTTCAATATGCCCTTCACCAACATGCAGTGTTTCCTTGATTGAATTAGCTCTCACACCAATATTTGCGTCTAGAGCCTTTGCATTGAGGGCTATCTGAAAACAGCTGTGGCGCTGAAGTTGCCTGTGAATGTGGAGTTGGTGGCATGTGAAACCCGCATGTGGAGCATTCGTTTGTGTGGGATGCTCTACCAGGTTCATTCCTAGATAATGCACTCAAAGAGCACTAAGCATAGAGTGTGAAAACTGAGTTTCCTTGAGAGCTGCTTGGAAGCCTGATGGTGTGTGAAGTTAGTGAGCCAAATGGAGTTGTTCTCCCACAAGAACCACTCGGCTGATCCTTCTTCAATATTCCCTTCACCAACATGCAGTGTTTCCTTGATTGAATTAGCTCTCACACCAATATTTGCGTCTAGAGCCTTTGCATTGAGGGCTATCTGAAAATGGCAGTGGCGCTGAAGTTGCCTGTGAATGTGGAGTTGGTGGCATGTGAAACCCGCATGTGGAGCATTCGTTTGTGTGGGATGCTCTACCAGGTTCATTCCTAGATAATGCACTCAAAGGGCACTAAGCATAGAGTGTGAAAACTGAGTTTCCTTGAGAGCTGCTTGGAAGCCTGATGGTGTGTGAAGTTAGTGAGCCAAATGGAGTTGTTCTCCCACAAGAACCACTCGGCTGATCCTTCTTCAATATGCCCTTCACCAACATGCAGTGTTTCCTTGATTGAATTAGCTCTCACACCAATATTTGCGTCTAGAGCCTTTGCATTGAGGGCTATCTGAAAACGGCTGTGGCGCTGAAGTTGCCTGTGAATGTGGAGTTGGTGGCATGTGAAACCCGCATGTGGAGCATTCGTTTGTGTGGGATGCTGACCAAGCTTCATTTCAGTCCTAGGCACACAAAGAGCACTAAGCATAGAGTGTGAAAACTGAGTTTCCTTGAGAGCTGCTTGGAAGCCTGATGGTGTGTGAAGTTAGTGAGCCAAATGGAGTTGTTCTCCCACAAGAACCACTCGGCTGATCCTTCTTCAATATGCCCTTCACCAACATGCAGTGTTTCCTTGATTGAATTAGCTCTCACACCAATATTTGCTTCTAGAGCCTTTGCTTTGAGGGCTATCTGAAAACGGCTGTTACGCTGAAGTTGCCTGTGAATGTGGAGTTGGTGGCATGTGAAACCCGCATGTGGAGCATTCGTTTGTGTGGTCTGCTCTACCAGGTTCATTCCTAGATAATGCACTCAAAGGGCACTAAGCATAGAGTGTAAAATCTGAGTTTCCTTGAGAGCTGCTTGGAATCCTGATGGTGTGTGAAGTTAGTGAGCCCAATGGAGTTTTTCTCCGACAAGAACCACTCGGCTGATCCTTCTTCAATATGCCCTTCACCAACATGCAGTGTTTCCTTGATTGAATTAGCTCTCACACCAATATTTGCGTCTAGAGCCTTTGCATTGAGGGCTATCTGAAAACGGCTGTGGCGCTGAAGTTGCCTGTGAATGTGGAGTTGGTGGCATGTGAAACCCGCATGTGGAGCATTCGTTTGTGTGGTCTGCTCTACCAGGTTCATTCCTAGATAATGCACTCAAAGGGCACTAAGCATAGAGTGTGAAAACTGAGTTTCCTTGAGAGCTGCTTGGAAGCCTGATGGTGTGTGAAGTTAGTGAGCCAAATGGAGTTGTTCTCCCACAAGAACCACTTGGCTGATCCTTCTTCAATATGCCCTTCACCAACATGCAGTGTTTCCTTGATTGAATTAGCTCTCACACCAATATTTGCGTCTAGAGCCTTTGCATTGAGGGCTATCTGAAAACGGCTGTGGCGCTGAAGTTGCCTGTGAATGTGGAGTTGGTGGCATGTGAAACCCGCATGTGGAGCATTCGTTTGTGTGGGATGCTCTACCAGGTTCATTCCTAGATAATGCACTCAAAGAGCACTAAGCATAGAGTGTGAAAACTGAGTTTCCTTGAGAGCTGCTTGGAAGCCTGATGGTGTGTGAAGTTAGTGAGCCAAATGGAGTTGTTCTCCCACAAGAACCACTCGGCTGATCCTTCTTCAATATGCCCTTCACCAACATGCAGTGTTTCCTTGATTGAATTGGCTCTCACACCAATATTTGCGTCTAGAGCCTTTGCATTGAGGGCTATCTGAAAACGGCTGTGGCGCTGAAGTTGCCTGTGAATGTGGAGTTGGTGGCATGTGAAACCCGCATGTGGAGCATTCGTTTGTGTGGGATGCTGACCAAGCTTCATTTCAGTCCTAGGCACACAAATAGCACTAAGCATAGAGTGTGAAAACTGAGTTTCCTTGAGAGCTGCTTGGAAGCCTGATGGTGTGTGAAGTTAGTGAGCCCAATGGAGTTTTTCTCCCACAAGAACCACTCGGCTGATCCTTCTTCAATATGCCCTTCACCAACATGCAGTGTTTCCTTGATTGAATTAGCTCTCACACCAATATTTGCGTCTAGAGCCTTTGCATTGAGGGCTATCTGAAAACGGCTGTGGCGCTGAAGTTGCCTGTGAATGTGGAGTTGGTGGCATGTGAAACCCGCATGTGGAGCATTCGTTTGTGTGGTCTGCTCTACCAGGTTCATTCCTAGATAATGCACTCAAAGGGCACTAAGCATAGAGTGTGAAAACTGAGTTTCCTTGAGAGCTGCTTGGAAGCCTGATGGTGTGTGAAGTTAGTGAGCCAAATGGAGTTGTTCTCCCACAAGAACCACTCGGCTGATCCTTCTTCAATATGCCCTTCACCAACATGCAGTGTTTCCTTGATTGAATTAGCTCTCACACCAATATTTGCTTCTAGAGCCTTTGCATTGAGGGCTATCTGAAAACGGCTGTGGCGCTGAAGTTGCCTGTGAATGTGGAGTTGGTGGCATGTGAAACCCGCATGTGGAGCATTCGTTTGTGTGGGATGCTCTACCAGGTTCATTCCTAGATAATGCACTCAAAGAGCACTAAGCATAGAGTGTGAAAACTGAGTTTCCTTGAGAGCTGCTTGGAAGCCTGATGGTGTGTGAAGTTAGTGAGCCAAATGGAGTTGTTCTCCCACAAGAACCACTCGGCTGATCCTTCTTCAATATGCCCTTCACCAACATGCAGTGTTTCCTTGATTGAATTAGCTCTCACACCAATATTGGCGTCTAGAGCCTTTGCATTGAGGGCTATCTGAAAACGGCTGTGGCGCTGAAGTTGCCTGTGAATGTGGAGTTGGTGGCATGTGAAACCCGCATGTGGAGCATTCGTTTGTGTGGGATGCTCTACCAGGTTCATTCCTAGATAATGCACTCAAAGGGCACTAAGCATAGAGTGTGAAATCTGAGTTTCCTTGAGAGCTGCTTGGAAGCCTGATGGTGTGTGAAGTTAGTGAGCCAAATGGAGTTGTTCTCCCACAAGAACCACTCGGCTGATCCTTCTTCAATATGCCCTTCACCAACATGCAGTGTTTCCTTGATTGAATTAGCTCTCACACCAATATTTGCGTCTAGAGCCTTTGCATTGAGGGCTATCTGAAAACGGCTGTGGCGCTGAAGTTGCCTGTGAATGTGGAGTTGGTGGCATGTGAAACCCGCATGTGGAGCATTCGTTTGTGTGGGATGCTGACCAAGCTTCATTTCAGTCCTAGGCACACAAAGAGCACTAAGCATAGAGTGTGAAAACTGAGTTTCCTTGAGAGCTGCTTGGAAGCCTGATGGTGTGTGAAGTTAGTGAGCCAAATGGAGTTGTTCTCCCACAAGAACCACTCGGCTGATCCTTCTTCAATATGCCCTTCACCAACATGCAGTGTTTCCTTGATTGAATTAGCTCTCACACCAATATTGGCGTCTAGAGCCTTTGCATTGAGGGCTATCTGAAAACGGCTGTGGCGCTGACGTTGCCTGTGAATGTGGAGTTGGTGGCATGTGAAACCCGCATGTGGAGCATTCGTTAATGTGGGATGCTCTACCAGGTTCATTCCTAGATAATGCACTCAAAGGGCACTAAGCATAGAGTGTGAAAACTGAGTTTCCTTGAGAGCTGCTTGGAAGCCTGATGGTGTGTGAAGTTAGTGAGCCAAATGGAGTTGTTCTCCCACAAGAACCACTCGGCTGATTCTTCTTCAATATGCCCTTCACCAACATGCAGTGTTTCCTTGATTGAATTAGCTCTCACACCAATATTTGCTTCTAGAGCCTTTGCTTTGAGGGCTATCTGAAAACGGCTGTGGCGCTGAAGTTGCCTGTGAATGTGGAGTTGGTGGCATGTGAAACCCGCATGTGGAGCATTCGTTTGTGTGGGATGCTCTACCAGGTTCATTCCTAGATAATGCACTCAAAGGGCACTAAGCATAGAGTGTGAAATCTGAGTTTCCTTGAGAGCTGCTTGGAAGCCTGATGGTGTGTGAAGTTAGTGAGCCAAATGGAGTTGTTCTCCCACAAGAACCACTCGGCTGATCCTTCTTCAATATGCCCTTCACCAACATGCAGTGTTTCCTTGATTGAATTAGCTCTCACACCAATATTTGCGTCTAGAGCCTTTGCATTGAGGGCTATCTGAAAACGGCTGTGGCGCTGAAGTTGCCTGTGAATGTGGAGTTGGTGGCATGTGAAACCCGCATGTGGAGCATTCGTTTGTGTGGGATGCTCACCAAGCTTCATTTCAGTCCTAGGCACACAAAGAGCACTAAGCATAGAGTGTGAAAACTGAGTTTCCTTGAGAGCTGCTTGGAAGCCTGATGGTGTGTGAAGTTAGTGAGCCAAATGGAGTTGTTCTCCCACAAGAACCACTCGGCTGATCCTTCTTCAATATGCCCTTCACCAACATGCAGTGTTTCCTTGATTGAATTAGCTCTCACACCAATATTGGCGTCTAGAGCCTTTGCATTGAGGGCTATCTGAAAACGGCTGTGGCGCTGAAGTTGCCTGTGAATGTGGAGTTGGTGGCATGTGAAACCCGCATGTGGAGCATTCGTTAATGTGGGATGCTCTACCAGGTTCATTCCTAGATAATGCACTCAAAGGGCACTAAGCATAGAGTGTGAAATCTGAGTTTCCTTGAGAGCTGCTTGGAAGCCTGATGGTGTGTGAAGTTAGTGAGCCAAATGGAGTTGTTCTCCCACAAGAACCACTCGGCTGATCCTTCTTCAATATGCCCTTCACCAACATGCAGTGTTTCCTTGATTGAATTAGCTCTCACACCAATATTTGCGTCTAGAGCCTTTGCATTGAGGGCTATCTGAAAACGGCTGTGGCGCTGAAGTTGCCTGTGAATGTGGAGTTGGTGGCATGTGAAACCCGCATGTGGAGCATTGGTTTGTGTGGGATGCTGACCAAGCTTCATTTCAGTCCTTGGCACACAAAGAGCACTAAGCATAGAGTGTGAAAACTGAGTTTCCTTGAGAGCTGCTTGGAAGCCTGATGGTGTGTGAAGTTAGTGAGCCAAATGGAGTTGTTCTCCCACAAGAACCACTCGGCTGATTCTTCTTCAATATGCCCTTCACCAACATGCAGTGTTTCTTTGATTGAATTAGCTCTCACACCAATATTTGCTTCTAGAGCCTTTGCATTGAGGGCTATCTGAAAACGGCTGTGGTGCTGAAGTTGCCTGTGAATGTGGAGTTGGTGGCATGTGAAACCCGCATGTGGAGCATTCGTTTGTGTGGGATGCTCTACCAGGTTCATTCCTAGATAATGCACTCAAAGGGCACTAAGCATAGAGTGTGAAATCTGAGTTTCCTTGAGAGCTGCTTGGAAGCCTGATGGTGTGTGAAGTTAGTGAGCCAAATGGAGTTGTTCTCCCACAAGAACCACTCGGCTGATCCTTCTTCAATATGCCCTTCACCAACATGCAGTGTTTCCTTGATTGAATTAGCTCTCACACCAATATTTGCGTCTAGAGCCTTTGCATTGAGGGCTATCTGAAAACGGCTGTGGCGCTGAAGTTGCCTGTGAATGTGGAGTTGGTGGCATGTGAAACCCGCATGTGGAGCATTCGTTTGTGTGGGATGCTGACCAAGCTTCATTTCAGTCCTAGGCACACAAAGAGCACTAAGCATAGAGTGTGAAAACTGAGTTTCCTTGAGAGCTGCTTGGAAGCCTGATGGTGTGTGAAGTTAGTGAGCCAAATGGAGTTGTTCTCCCACAAGAACCACTCGGCTGATTCTTCTTCAATATGCCCTTCACCAACATGCAGTGTTTCCTTGATTGAATTAGCTCTCACACCAATATTTGCTTCTAGAGCCTTTGCTTTGAGGGCTATCTGAAAACGGCTGTGGTGGTGAAGTTGCCTGTGAATGTGGAGTTGGTGGCATGTGAAACCCGCATGTGGAGCATTCGTTTGTGTGGGATGCTGACCAAGCTTCATTTCAGTCCTAGACACACAAAGAGCACTAAGCATAGAGTGTGAAAACTGAGTTTCCTTGAGAGCTGCTTGGAAGCCTGATGGTGTGTGAAGTTAGTGAGCCAAATGGAGTTGTTCTCCCACAAGAACCACTCGGCTGATCCTTCTTCAATATGCCCTTCACCAACATGCAGTGTTTCCTTGATTGAATTAGCTCTCACACCAATATTTGCGTCTAGAGCCTTTGCATTGAGGGCTATCTGAAAACGGCTGTGGCTCTGAAGTTGCCTGTGAATGTGGAGTTGGTGGCATGTGAAACCCGCATGTGGAGCATTCGTTTGTGTGGGATGCTGACCAAGTTTCATTTCAGTCCTAGGCACACAAAGAGCACTAAGCATAGAGTGTGAAAACTGAGTTTCCTTGAGAGCTGCTTGGAAGCCTGATGGTGTGTGAAGTTAGTGAGCCAAATGGAGTTGTTCTCCCACAAGAACCACTCGGCTGATCCTTCTTCAATATGCCCTTCACCAACATGGAGTGTTTCCTTGATTGAATTAGCTCTCACACCAATATTTGCGTCTAGAGCCTTTGCATTGAGGGCTATCTGAAAACGGCTGTGGCGCTGAAGTTGCCTGTGAATGTGGAGTTGGTGGCATGTGAAACCCGCATGTGGAGCATTCGTTTGTGTGGGATGCTGACCAAGCTTCATTTCAGTCCTAGGCACACAAAGAGCACTAAGCATAGAGTGTGAAAACTGAGTTTCCTTGAGAGCTGCTTGGAAGCCTGATGGTGTGTGAAGTTAGTGAGCCAAATGGAGTGGTTCTCCCACAAGAACCAATCGGCTGATTCTTCTTCAATATGCCCTTCACCAACATGCAGTGTTTCCTTGATTGAATTAGCTCTCACACCAATATTTGCTTCTAGAGCCTTTGCTTTGAGGGCTATCTGAAAACGGCTGTGGCGCTGAAGTTGCCTGTGAATGTGGAGTTGGTGGCATGTGAAACCCGCATGTGGAGCATTCGTTTGTGTGGGATGCTCTCCCAGCTTCATTCCTAGATAATGCACTCAAAGGGCACTAAGCATAGAGTGTGAAATCTGAGTTTCCTTGAGAGCTGCTTGGAAGCCTGATGGTGTGTGAAGTTAGTGAGCCAAATGGAGTTGTTCTCCCACAAGAACCACTCGGCTGATTCTTCTTCAATATGCCCTTCACCAACATGCAGTGTTTCCTTGATTGAATTAGCTCTCACACCAATATTTGCTTCTAGAGCCTTTGCTTTGAGGGCTATCTGAAAACGGCTGTGGCGCTGAAGTTGCCTGTGAATGTGGAGTTGGTGGCATGTGAAACCCGCATGTGGAGCATTCGTTTGTGTGGGATGCTCTACCAGGTTCATTCCTAGATAATGCACTCAAAGGGCACTAAGCATAGAGTGTGAAAACTGAGTTTCCTTGAGAGCTGCTTGGAAGCCTGATGGTGTGTGAAGTTAGTGAGCCAAATGGAGTTGTTCTCCCACAAGAACCACTCGGCTGATTCTTCTTCAATATGCCCTTCACCAACATGCAGTGTTTCCTTGATTGAATTAGCTCTCACACCAATATTTGCTTCTAGAGCCTTTGCTTTGAGGGCTATCTGAAAACGGCTGTGGCGCTGAAGTTGCCTGTGAATGTGGAGTTGGTGGCATGTGAAACCCGCATGTGGAGCATTCGTTTGTGTGGTCTGCTCTACCAGGTTCATTCCTAGATAATGCACTCAAAGGGCACTAAGCATAGAGTGTGAAATCTGAGTTTCCTTGAGAGCTGCTTGGAAGCCTGATGGTGTGTGAAGTTAGTGAGCCAAATGGAGTTGTTCTCCCACAAGAACCACGCGGCTGATCCTTCTTCAATATGCCCTTCACCAACATGCAGTGTTTCCTTGATTGAATTAGCTCTCACACCAATATTTGCGCCTAGAGCCTTTGCATTGAGGGCTATCTGAAAACGGCTGTGGCGCTGAAGTTGCCTGTGAATGTGGAGTTGGTGGCATGTGAAACCCGCATGTGGAGCATTCGTTTGTGTGGGATGCTCTACCAGGTTCATTCCTAGATAATGCACTCAAAGGGCACTAAGCATAGAGTGTGAAAACTGAGTTTCCTTGAGAGCTGCTTGGAAGCCTGATGGTGTGTGAAGTTAGTGAGCCAAATGGAGTTGTTCTCCCACAAGAACCACTCGGCTGATCCTTCTTCAATATGCCCTTCACCAACATGCAGTGTTTCCTTGATTGAATTAGCTCTCACACCAATATTTGCGTCTAGAGCCTTTGCATTGAGGGCTATCTGAAAACGGCTGTGGCGCTGAAGTTGCCTGTGAATGTGGAGTTGGTGGCATGTGAAACCCGCATGTGGAGCATTCGTTTGTGTGGGATGCTCTACCAGGTTCATTCCTAGATAATGCACTCAAAGGGCACTAAGCATAGAGTGTGAAAACTGAGTTTCCTTGAGAGCTGCTTGGAAGCCTGATGGTGTGTGAAGTTAGTGAGCCAAATGGAGTTGTTCTCCCACAAGAACCACTCGGCTGATCCTTCTTCAATATGCCCTTCACCAACATGCAGTGTTTCCTTGATTGAATTAGCTCTCACACCAATATTTGCGTCTAGAGCCTTTGCATTGAGGGCTATCTGAAAACGACTGTGGCGCTGAAGTTGCCTGTGAATGTGGAGTTGGTGGCATGTGAAACCCGCATGTGGAGCATTCGTTTGTGTGGGATGCTGACCAAGCTTCATTTCAGTCCTAGGCACACAAAGAGCACTAAGCATAGAGTGTGAAAACTGAGTTTCCTTGAGAGCTGCTTGGAAACCTGATGGTGTGCGAAGTTAGTGAGCCAAATGGAGTTGTTCTCCCACAAGAACCACTCGGCTGATTCTTCTTCAATATGCCCATCACCAACATGCAGTGTTTCCTTGATTGAATTAGCTCTCACACCAATATTTGCTTCTAGAGCCTTTGCATTGAGGGCTATCTGAAAACGGCTGTGGCGCTGAAGTTGCCTGTGAATGTGGAGTTGGTGGCATGTGAAACCCGCATGTGGAGCATTCGTTTGTGTGGGATGCTCTCCCAGCTTCATTCCTAGATAATGCACTCAAATGGCACTAAGCATAGAGTGTGAAATCTGAGTTTCCTTGAGAGCTGCTTGGAAGCCTGATGGTGTGTGAAGTTAGTGAGCCAAATGGAGTTGTTCTCCCACAAGAACCACTCGGCTGATTCTTCAATATGCCCTTCACCATCATGCAGTGTTTCCTTGATTGAATTAGCTCTCACACCAATATTTGCTTCTAGAGCCTTTGCTTTGAGGGCTATCTGAAAACGGCTGTGGCGCTGAAGTTGCCTGTGAATGTGGAGTTGGTGGCATGTGAAACCCGCATGTGGAGCATTCGTTTGTGTGGGATGCTCTCCCAGCTTCATTCCTAGATAATGCACTCAAAGGGCACTAAACATAGAGTGTGAAAACTGAGTTTCCTTGAGAGCTGCTTGGAAGCCTGATGGTGTGTGAAGTTAGTGAGCCAAATGGAGTTGTTCTCCCACAAGAACCACTCGGCTGATCCTTCTTCAATATGCCCTTCACCAACATGCAGTGTTTCCTTGATTGAATTAGCTCTCACACCAATATTTGCGTCTAGAGCCTTTGCATTGAGGGCTATCTGAAAACGGCTGTGGCGCTGAAGTTGCCTGTGAATGTGGAGTTGGTGGCATGTGAAACCCGCATGTGGAGCATTCGTTTGTGTGGGATGCTCTACCAGGTTCATTCCTAGATAATGCACTCAAAGGGCACTAAGCATAGAGTGTGAAAACTGAGTTTCCTTGAGAGCTGCTTGGAAGCCTGATGGTGTGTGAAGTTAGTGAGCCAAATGGAGTTGTTCTCCCACAAGAACCACTCGGCTGATTCTTCTTCAATATGCCCTTCACCAACATGCAGTGTTTCCTTGATTGAATTAGCTCTCACACCAATATTTGCGTCTAGAGCCTTTGCATTGAGGGCTATCTGAAAACGGCTGTGGCGCTGAAGTTGCCTGTGAATGTGGAGTTGGTGGCATGTGAAACCCGCATGTGGAGCATTCGTTTGTGTGGGAAGCTCTACCAGGTTCATTCCTAGATAATGCACTCAAAGGGCACTAAGCATAGAGTGTGAAATCTGAGTTTCCTTGAGAGCTGCTTGGAAGCCTGATGGTGTGTGAAGTTAGTGAGCCAAATGGAGTTGTTCTCCCACAAGAACCACTCGGCTGATCCTTCTTCAATATGCCCTTCACCAACATGTAGTGTTTCCTTGATTGAATTAGCTCTCACACCAATATTTGCGCCTAGAGCCTTTGCATTGAGGGCTATCTGAAAGCGGCTGTGGCGCTGAAGTTGCCTGTGAATGTGGAGTTGGTGGCATGTGAAACCCGCATGTGGAGCATTCGTTTGTGTGGGATGCTGACCAAGCTTCATTTCAGTCCTAGGCACACAAAGAGCACTAAGCATAGAGTGTGAAAACTGAGTTTCCTTGAGAGCTGCTTGGAAGCCTGATGGTGTGTGAAGTTAGTGAGCCAAATGGAGTTGTTCTCCCACAAGAACCAATCGGCTGATTCTTCTTCAATATGCCCATCACCAACATGCAGTGTTTCCTTGATTGAATTAGCTCTCACACCAATATTTGCTTCTAGAGCCTTTGCATTGAGGGCTATCTGAAAACGGCTGTGGCGCTGAAGTTGCCTGTGAATGTGGAGTTGGTGGCATGTGAAACCCGCATGTGGAGCATTCGTTTGTGTGGGATGCTCTCCCAGCTTCATTCCTAGATAATGCACTCAAAGGGCACTAAGCATAGAGTGTGAAATCTGAGTTTCCTTGAGAGCTGCTTGGAAGCCTGATGGTGTGTGAAGTTAGTGAGCCAAATGGAGTTGTTCTCCCACAAGAACCACTCGGCTGATCCTTCTTCAATATGCCCTTCACCAACATGCAGTGTTTCCTTGATTGAATTAGCTCTCACACCAATATTTGCGTCTAGAGCCTTTGCATTGAGGGCTATCTGAAAACGGCTGTGGCGCTGAAGTTGCCTGTGAATGTGGAGTTGGTGGCATGTGAAACCCGCATGTGGAGCATTCGTTAATGTGGGATGCTCTACCAGGTTCATTCCTAGATAATGCACTCAAAGGGCACTAAGCATAGAGTGTGAAAACTGAGTTTCCTTGAGAGCTGCTTGGAAGCCTGATGGTGTGTGAAGTTAGTGAGCCAAATGGAGTTGTTCTCCCACAAGAACCACTCGGCTGATTCTTCTTCAATATGCCCTTCACCAACATGCAGTGTTTCCTTGATTGAATTAGCTCTCACACCAATATTTGCTTCTAGAGCCTTTGCTTTGAGGGCTATCTGAAAACGGCTGTGGCGCTGAAGTTGCCTGTGAATGTGGAGTTGGTGGCATGTGAAACCCGCATGTGGAGCATTCGTTTGTGTGGGATGCTCTACCAGGTTCATTCCTAGATAATGCACTCAAAGGGCACTAAGCATAGAGTGTGAAATCTGAGTTTCCTTGAGAGCTGCTTGGAAGCCTGATGGTGTGTGAAGTTAGTGAGCCAAATGGAGTTGTTCTCCCACAAGAACCACTCGGCTGATCCTTCTTCAATATGCCCTTCACCAACATGCAGTGTTTCCTTGATTGAATTAGCTCTCACACCAATATTTGCGTCTAGAGCCTTTGCATTGAGGGCTATCTGAAAACGGCTGTGGCGCTGAAGTTGCCTGTGAATGTGGAGTTGGTGGCATGTGAAACCCGCATGTGGAGCATTCGTTTGTGTGGGATGCTGACCAAGCTTCATTTCAGTCCTAGGCACACAAAGAGCACTAAGCATAGAGTGTGAAAACTGAGTTTCCTTGAGAGCTGCTTGGAAGCCTGATGGTGTGTGAAGTTAGTGAGCCAAATGGAGTTGTTCTCCCACAAGAACCACTCGGCTGATCCTTCTTCAATATGCCCTTCACCAACATGCAGTGTTTCCTTGATTGAATTAGCTCTCACACCAATATTGGCGTCTAGAGCCTTTGCATTGAGGGCTATCTGAAAACGGCTGTGGCGCTGACGTTGCCTGTGAATGTGGAGTTGGTGGCATGTGAAACCCGCATGTGGAGCATTCGTTAATGTGGGATGCTCTACCAGGTTCATTCCTAGATAATGCACTCAAAGGGCACTAAGCATAGAGTGTGAAAACTGAGTTTCCTTGAGAGCTGCTTGGAAGCCTGATGGTGTGTGAAGTTAGTGAGCCAAATGGAGTTGTTCTCCCACAAGAACCACTCGGCTGATTCTTCTTCAATATGCCCTTCACCAACATGCAGTGTTTCCTTGATTGAATTAGCTCTCACACCAATATTTGCTTCTAGAGCCTTTGCTTTGAGGGCTATCTGAAAACGGCTGTGGCGCTGAAGTTGCCTGTGAATGTGGAGTTGGTGGCATGTGAAACCCGCATGTGGAGCATTCGTTTGTGTGGGATGCTCTACCAGGTTCATTCCTAGATAATGCACTCAAAGGGCACTAAGCATAGAGTGTGAAAACTGAGTTTCCTTGAGAGCTGCTTGGAAGCCTGATGGTGTGTGAAGTTAGTGAGCCAAATGGAGTTGTTCTCCCACAAGAACCACTCGGCTGATCCTTCTTCAATATGCCCTTCACCAACATGCAGTGTTTCCTAAATTGAATTAGCTCTCACACCAATATTTGCGTCTAGAGCCTTTGCATTGAGGGCTATCTGAAAACGGCTGTGGCGCTGAAGTTGCCTGTGAATGTGGAGTTGGTGGCATGTGAAACCCGCATGTGGAGCATTCGTTTGTGTGGGATGCTGACCAAGCTTCATTTCAGTCCTAGGCACACAAAGAGCACTAAGCATAGAGTGTAAAAACTGAGTTTCCTTGAGAGCTGCTTGGAAGCCTGATGGTGTGTGAAGTTAGTGAGCCAAATGGAGTTGTTCTCCCACAAGAACCACTCGGCTGATCCTTCTTCAATATGCCCTTCACCAACATGCAGTGTTTCCTTGATTGAATTAGCTCTCACACCAATATTGGCGTCTAGAGCCTTTGCATTGAGGGCTATCTGAAAACGGCTGTGGCGCTGAAGTTGCCTGTGAATGTGGAGTTGGTGGCATGTGAAACCCGCATGTGGAGCATTCGTTAATGTGGAATGCTCTACCAGGTTCATTCCTAGATAATGCACTCAAAGGGCACTAAGCATAGAGTGTGAAATCTGAGTTTCCTTGAGAGCTGCTTGGAAGCCTGATGGTGTGTGAAGTTAGTGAGCCAAATGGAGTTGTTCTCCCACAAGAACCACTCGGCTGATTCTTCTTCAATATGCCCTTCACCAACATGCAGTGTTTCTTTGATTGAATTAGCTCTCACACCAATATTTGCTTCTAGAGCCTTTGCATTGAGGGCTATCTGAAAACGGCTGTGGTGCTGAAGTTGCCTGTGAATGTGGAGTTGGTGGCATGTGAAACCCGCATGTGGAGCATTCGTTTGTGTGGGATGCTCTACCAGGTTCATTCCTAGATAATGCACTCAAAGGGCACTAAGCATAGAGTGTGAAATCTGAGTTTCCTTGAGAGCTGCTTGGAAGCCTGATGGTGTGTGAAGTTAGTGAGCCAAATGGAGTTGTTCTCCCACAAGAACCACTCGGCTGATCCTTCTTCAATATGCCCTTCACCAACATGCAGTGTTTCCTTGATTGAATTAGCTCTCACACCAATATTTGCGTCTAGAGCCTTTGCTTTGAGGGCTATCTGAAAACGGCTGTGGCGCTGAAGTTGCCTGTGAATGTGGAGTTGGTGGCATGTGAAACCCGCATGTGGAGCATTCGTTTGTGTGGGATGCTGACCAAGCTTCATTTCAGTCCTAGGCACACAAAGAGCACTAAGCATAGAGTGTGAAAACTGAGTTTCCTTGAGAGCTGCTTGGAAGCCTGATGGTGTGTGAAGTTAGTGAGCCAAATGGAGTTGTTCTCCCACAAGAACCACTCGGCTGATTCTTCTTCAATATGCCCTTCACCAACATGCAGTGTTTCTTTGATTGAATTAGCTCTCACACCAATATTTGCTTCTAGAGCCTTTGCTTTGAGGGCTATCTGAAAACGGCTGTGGTGCTGAAGTTGCCTGTGAATGTGGAGTTGGTGGCATGTGAAACCCGCATGTGGAGCATTCGTTTGTGTGGGATGCTGACCAAGCTTCATTTCAGTCCTAGACACACAAAGAGTACTAAGCATAGAGTGTGAAAACTGAGTTTCCTTGAGAGCTGCTTGGAAGCCTGATGGTGTGTGAAGTTAGTGAGCCAAATGGAGTTGTTCTCCCACAAGAACCACTCGGCTGATCCTTCTTCAATATGCCCTTCACCAACATGCAGTGTTTCCTTGATTGAATTAGCTCTCACACCAATATTTGCGTCTAGAGCCTTTGCATTGAGGGCTATCTGAAAACGGCTGTGGCGCTGAAGTTGCCTGTGAATGTGGAGTTGGTGGCATGTGAAACCCGCATGTGGAGCATTCGTTTGTGTGGGATGCTGACCAAGTTTCATTTCAGTCCTAGGCACACAAAGAGCACTAAGCATAGAGTGTGAAAACTGAGTTTCCTTGAGAGCTGCTTGGAAGCCTGATGGTGTGTAAAGTTAGTGAGCCAAATGGAGTTGTTCTCCCACAAGAACCACTCGGCTGATCCTTCTTCAATATGCCCTTCACCAACATGGAGTGTTTCCTTGATTGAATTAGCTCTCACACCAATATTTGCGTCTAGAGCCTTTGCATTGAGGGCTATCTGAAAACGGCTGTGGCGCTGAAGTTGCCTGTGAATGTGGAGTTGGTGGCATGTGAAACCCGCATGTGGAGCATTCGTTTGTGTGGGATGCTGACCAAGCTTCATTTCAGTCCTAGGCACACAAAGAGCACTAAGCATAGAGTGTGAAAACTGAGTTTCCTTGAGAGCTGCTTGGAAGCCTGATGGTGTGTGAAGTTAGTGAGCCAAATGGAGTTGTTCTCCCACAAGAACCAATCGGCTGATTCTTCTTCAATATGCCCTTCACCAACATGCAGTGTTTCCTTGATTGAATTAGCTCTCACACCAATATTTGCTTCTAGAGCCTTTGCTTTGAGGGCTATCTGAAAACGGCTGTGGCGCTGAAGTTGCCTGTGAATGTGGAGTTGGTGGCATGTGAAACCCGCATGTGGAGCATTCGTTTGTGTGGGATGCTCTCCCAGCTTCATTCCTAGATAATGCACTCAAAGGGCACTAAGCATAGAGTGTGAAATCTGAGTTTCCTTGAGAGCTGCTTGGAAGCCTGATGGTGTGTGAAGTTAGTGAGCCAAATGGAGTTGTTCTCCCACAAGAACCACTCGGCTGATTCTTCTTCAATATGCCCTTCACCAACATGCAGTGTTTCCTTGATTGAATTAGCTCTCACACCAATATTTGCTTCTAGAGCCTTTGCTTTGAGGGCTATCTGAAAACGGCTGTGGCGCTGAAGTTGCCTGTGAATGTGGAGTTGGTGGCATGTGAAACCCGCATGTGGAGCATTCGTTTGTGTGGGATGCTCTACCAGGTTCATTCCTAGATAATGCACTCAAAGGACACTTAGCATAGAGTGTGAAATCTGAGTTTCCTTGAGAGCTGCTTGGAAGCCTGATGGTGTGTGAAGTTAGTGAGCCAAATGGAGCTGTTCTCCCACAAGAACCACTTGGCTGATCCTTCTTCAATATGCCCTTCACCAACATGCAGTGTTTCCTTGATTGAATTAGCTCTCACACCAATATTTGCGTCTAGAGCCTTTGCATTGAGGGCTATCTGAAAACGGCTGTGGCGCTGAAGTTGCCTGTGAATGTGGAGTTGGTGGCATGTGAAACCCGCATGTGGAGCATTCGTTTGTGTGGGATGCTCTACCAGGTTCATTCCTAGATAATGCACTCAGAGGGCACTAAACAAAGAGTGTGAAAACTGAGTTTCCTTGAGAGCTGCTTGGAAGCCTGATGGTGTGTGAAGTTAGTGAGCCAAATGGAGTTGTTCTCCCACAAGAACCACTCGGCTGATCCTTCTTCAATATGCCCTTCACCAACATGCAGTGTTTCCTTGATTGAATTAGCTCTCACACCAATATTTGCGTCTAGAGCCTTTGCATTGAGGGCTATCTGAAAACGGCTGTGGCGCTGAAGTTGCCTGTGAATGTGGAGTTGGTGGCATGTGAAACCCGCATGTGGAGCATTCGTTTGTGTGGGATGCTGACCAAGCTTCATTTCAGTCCTAGGCACACAAAGAGCACTAAGCATAGAGTGTGAAAACTGAGTTTCCTTGAGAGCTGCTTGGAAGCCTGATGGTGTGTGAAGTTAGTGAGCCAAATGGAGTTGTTCTCCCACAAGAACCACTCGGCTGATTCTTCTTCAATATGACCTACACCGACATGCAGTGTTTCCTTGATTGAATTAGCTCTCACACCAATATTTGCTTCTAGAGCCTTTGCTTTGAGGGCTATCTGAAAACGGCTGTGGCGCTGAAGTTGCCTGTGAATGTGGAGTTGGTGGCATGTGAAACCTTCATGTGGAGCATTCGTTTGTGTGGGATGCTCTACCAGGTTCATTCCTAGATAATGCACTCAAAGGGCACTAAGCATAGAGTGTGAAATCTGAGTTTCCTTGAGAGCTGCTTGGAAGCCTGATGGTGTGCGAAGTTAGTGAGCCAAATGGAGTTGTTCTCCCACAAGAACCACTCGGCTGATCCTTCTTCAATATGCCCTTCACCAACATGCAGTGTTTCCTTGATTGAATTAGCTCTCACACCAATATTTGCGTCTAGAGCCTTTGCATTGAGGGCTATCTGAAAACGGCTGTGGCGCTGAAGTTGCCTGTGAATGTGGAGTTGGTGGCATGTGAAACCCGCATGTGGAGCATTCGTTTGTGTGGGATGCTGACCAAGCTTCATTTCAGTCCTTGGCACACAAAGAGCACTAAGCATAGAGTGTGAAAACTGAGTTTCCTTGAGAGCTGCTTGGAAGCCTGATGGTGTGTGAAGTTAGTGAGCCAAATGGAGTTGTTCTCCCACAAGAACCACTCGGCTGATTCTTCTTCAATATGCCCTTCACCAACATGCAGTGTTTCTTTGATTGAATTAGCTCTCACACCAATATTTGCTTCTAGAGCCTTTGCTTTGAGGGCTATCTGAAAACGGCTGTGGCGCTGAAGTTGCCTGTGAATGTGGAGTTGGTGGCATGTGAAACCCGCATGTGGAGCATTCGTTTGTGTGGGATGCTCTACCAGGTTCATTCCTAGATAATGCACTCAAAGGGCACTAAGCATAGAGTGTGAAATCTGAGTTTCCTTGAGAGCTGCTTGGAAGCCTGATGGTGTGTGAAGTTAGTGAGCCAAATGGAGTTGTTCTCCCACAAGAACCACTCGGCTGATCCTTCTTCAATATGCCCTTCACCAACATGCAGTGTTTCCTTGATTGAATTAGCTCTCACACCAATATTTGCGTCTAGAGCCTTTGCATTGAGGGCTATCTGAAAACGGCTGTGGCGCTGAAGTTGCCTGTGAATGTGGAGTTGGTGGCATGTGAAACCCGCATGTGGAGCATTCGTTTGTGTGGGATGCTGACCAAGCTTCATTTCAGTCCTAGGCACACAAAGAGCACTAAGCATAGAGTGTGAAAACTGAGTTTCCTTGAGAGCTGCTTGGAAGCCTGATGGTGTGTGAAGTTAGTGAGCCAAATGGAGTTGTTCTCCCACAAGAACCACTCGGCTGATTCTTCTTCAATATGCCCTTCACCAACATGCAGTGTTTCTTTGATTGAATTAGCTCTCACACCAATATTTGCTTCTAGAGCCTTTGCTTTGAGGGCTATCTGAAAACGGCTGTGGTGCTGAAGTTGCCTGTGAATGTGGAGTTGGTGGCATGTGAAACCCGCATGTGGAGCATTCGTTTGTGTGGGATGCTGACCAAGCTTCATTTCAGTCCTAGACACACAAAGAGCACTAAGCATAGAGTGTGAAAACTGAGTTTCCTTGAGAGCTGCTTGGAAGCCTGATGGTGTGTGAAGTTAGTGAGCCAAATGGAGTTGTTCTCCCACAAGAACCACTCGGCTGATCCTTCTTCAATATGCCCTTCACCAACATGGAGTGTTTCCTTGATTGAATTAGCTCTCACACCAATATTTGCGTCTAGAGCCTTTGCATTGAGGGCTATCTGAAAACGGCTGTGGCGCTGAAGTTGCCTGTGAATGTGGAGTTGGTGGCATGTGAAACCCGCATGTGGAGCATTCGTTTGTGTGGGATGCTGACCAAGCTTCATTTCAGTCCTAGGCACACAAAGAGCACTAAGCATAGAGTGTGAAAACTGAGTTTCCTTGAGAGCTGCTTGGAAGCCTGATGGTGTGTGAAGTTAGTGAGCCAAATGGAGTTGTTCTCCCACAAGAACCAATCGGCTGATTCTTCTTCAATATGACCTTCACCAACATGCAGTGTTTCCTTGATTGAATTAGCTCTCACACCAATATTTGCTTCTAGAGCCTTTGCTTTGAGGGCTATCTGAAAACGGCTGTGGCGCTGAAGTTGCCTGTGAATGTGGAGTTGGTGGCATGTGAAACCCGCATGTGGAGCATTCGTTTGTGTGGGATGCTCTACCAGCTTCATTCCTAGATAATGCACTCAAAGGGCACTAAGCATAGAGTGTGAAATCTGAGTTTCCTTGAGAGCTGCTTGGAAGCCTGATGGTGTGTGAAGTTAGTGAGCCAAATGGAGTTGTTCTCCCACAAGAACCACTCGGCTGATTCTTCTTCAATATGCCCTTCACCAACATGCAGTGTTTCCTTGATTGAATTAGCTCTCACACCAATATTTGCTTCTAGAGCCTTTGCTTTGAGGGCTATCTGAAAACGGCTGTGGCGCTGAAGTTGCCTGTGAATGTGGAGTTGGTGGCATGTGAAACCCGCATGTGGAGCATTCGTTTGTGTGGGATGCTCTACCAGGTTCAGTTCATTCCTAGATAATGCACTCAAAGGGCACTAAGCATAGAGTGTGAAATCTGAGTTTCCTTGAGAGCTGCTTGGAAGCCTGATGGTGTGTGAAGTTAGTGAGCCAAATGGAGCTGTTCTCCCACAAGAACCACTTGGCTGATCCTTCTTCAATATGCCCTTCACCAACATGCAGTGTTTCCTTGATTGAATTAGCTCTCACACCAATATTTGCGTCTAGAGCCTTTGCATTGAGGGCTATCTGAAAACGG